>NW_009613335.1:19768-45697 GCF_000690535.1 Cariama cristata
AGACCTGGGGAAGATGATCTTAGCTCACGCTCTGTGCTTCAGGCACAAGTTTAAAACTAGTTATTACAGGAGGTGGTTGCACATCAAAGGGCACGCGCATGTTTAGGTAAAACAAGAGTACGATGAGTTCCCCTCCTGACTTGAAAATTATATGTTGCTTTTCTGACTTAAGTGATAGATTAAAAACTGCAAGTATTTCAGGTGTTTGGATCATCTGAGAACTTATTTTAGAGGTTAAAGATGCTAATGAGGGTACAGAAGTTCTCCCAAGGCAAGCAACGATTAACTCAAAGAGATTGCCAGGCTGAGCTCCAAAGCAGCCTACATATGGTGCAGTCTAATTATTATTATTATTATTCTTACAGAAGAGCTATTTTGGTCTTGCCTGAAGTTACAAATACAAAGAACACACCAACCAGTTTCAGCAAGACAGACTCAGCCCACTTTATTTTAAATCCTCAGGCTGTATCTCCCTCAGTCCTCGTTTGCTCCCAGTTTGACAGAGTTTCTTGCCCCGCATGGTGAGTTTTGCTCCTCGCCATTCCCACTCACCCATGCTCTGGCTCCTCGATGGGATCTGTGAACTCTGAGTGCACGGTGGAGTCGATGGCACTGTCCGTTTCTACTTCGTCGTGCATCTCGTGATGTACTAGTGTGCTGGTGTCTTCATCCGTGAAGGTTTCGCACTCGCTGTACGTGCTCTCTGAGCCCATGTAAGCACTGTCAGTCACCTCATTTGCCTGTTAAAAAACACCGGAGGAAAAAAAATCAGATGGTATAGCCATGTTTCATTGCAGAGCAGGACAACACACACACACACGGGGCAGCGAATTACTCCTGCGCTGCATTTCTAAGGAGAGAAACCCAACCTCCTCAAACCAAGGTGAGGCATGCCCCATGTCCAGGCACCGTTCTGGCTCCAGATCCAAGGATCGAGTGCCACCCCGGGGTGCGCCATGGCCTTTGGGCCGTGCATGCTTTGCAACAGCAGTGTTTCGAAAGCAGATCACAGAAATATATACTAAATAAGAGTTGGAGGGAGATTCTGGGTTGAGCTAGTGTGGATTTGTCAAGTCCAGGAGGGATTACCTACTGCTTACTCAGTGGTTCTGATCACCGGTGTTTTCACCCACTGCGTTTTAAGAGGAGACATTAATAATCTGAATTCTTTGCAAAAACCACCATTCAAAACTACAATTTAGCCCTTAAAGCACTTTTTCCCCTGTCTAGTAATACGAGGGCACCTTCCATCCCTCAACAGAAAATAAGCTGGTTTCTAAGCCTTTATTACAGTGTCTAATTTGCAGGGACCGTATCAGCAGGACACTCAAATCTCCGCATTTCAGCTGGAACAGCATCTCAAATGTTTTGCAGGACTTCCCCATATCTGTTACCTGCAGCAGGCTCTAAGAAAGAAGCACGATTTGGTTTTTAAGACACCACGCTATGAGCACAGCGGGCTGGGTTTTCCGCCTAATTCTACCCCTCAGGCAGGCGTTCACCTTCAGTCCTGTCCGCTCACTTGTACAGGTGGGCAGGGATGGTCCAGATCCCTGGACACACGCGATGCTGAGCCTAGAACCATCCCTACGTGGATGCCGTGGGAGCACTAGAAGAAACACCCTTCTAAAGCAAAAGCTCTTGTTACCCATCAACGTGCCAGCTCATTTCTCAGCATTTACGGGATTTCCCCAGCATGTCTCAGAAGAAATCAAATAATTTTTGGCTCTGGGATCTCAATCGTGGTGGGATCTGTCAGCGCTGGTGCTGAGCTTCAGCTGATCCTCTGTGACCGGAGGTGTCGGGCAAAGGGACGGGAGCCCTCGTGCCTGGCCTCAAGATAAAGGAAAAGCCATTTGCTCCATCTGAAGTTCACCCAACGGGATCAAACTCGCTCAGGTGCTGGCGGCACCCCCTCCAGCACAGCAGCAGGGCAAAGCAGCAGCATTTTGAACGCAGGCACCAACATTGAAGTCAACCTCTCTTCTTCTGCCAGAGAGTGCACAGAGCGGCTTTCAGTGCTTTTTCCAAGGATTTTTGAGAAAAAGAGATTTCTCAGAGCCCTGTATTACAGTAGCTGGAAAGAAAACACAAAGACATACCCTCCTTGCGACAGCAGACTGAAAAATTACGTTAGAGTTGTTCATTCAAAGCAGGGTATGTATACCTACTTGTGCGGCAGGAGAGCACCAGACCAAGAGAGACAGATGTCCCATCACCGTTCTGTTGCCTACACTTTGCAATCACTGCCCTTACCGGCCTGATGCAGGCTGGATATTAGGAAGATCTTCTTCACTGTCAGAGTCGTTAGGCATTGGAACGGGCTCCCCAGGACGGTGGTGGAGTCACCATCCCTGGAAGTGGTCCAAAAACATTTAGACGTGGCGCTTCAAGACATGGTTTAGTGAGCATGGTGGCATCAGGTATACAGTTGGACTTGATGATCTTTGAGGTCTCTTCCAACCATAATGATTCTATGATTCTCCTCTTTTGACCGAACACTCTGCAGCCCAAAGAACTTCTGCACCTTTCACTGCTGCAAAGCAGCTCAAGACACGACCAACACCTCACTTTGTTTTGCCCACAAATTCCTAGGCTGCCTAAACAGATGTGAGGTCAAAAAGGGATAGCAAGAACTTGTACAGGTGCTCTGAAAAACTTGAAGGGTTGGAGAGAGAGCTGCTCAACAGCAGTTCCTATTCTCCACGGAGACCAGGGAGCAGAACAAAGCGATGTAGTCGACGTCCTGGCTTTGCTCCCTGCCGAGAGCTCGCATCGGTCCCTGCGCCAACCGAGCACACTCCGCTGCTGGGTGATGGATGGGGACAGACAGAAGCTCCTCTTGGAAGCTTGGCTCAGCTTTCACGGACCCACACTGACTTATGGACACCAGCGTCTCTCTAGGACACCACCCTGAAGTTAAACACGACATAAACCTTTACAGAACCGGAGTCTAAAGTAAGTGTTAGGAGAAGACAGGGCTGTTCAAGTGAACGCGATTCAAACAGAGGAGAGGCCGCTGTGGCGAACATCATCCCCAGCACGGGAGAAGGTGGCTTTCACTAGCATTCCAGATAAAAACAAAAGCCTCCTAAAACCCCCACCCACTTTAAAAAGCATAAATCCAGCTAGACTACTTATATACCTAAAGCCAGGGACTTGCTTAAGTGCTTTACTGGATTTATGCTGCACTTCCTAGAAACACTGTTCAGGCTCTTAATGCTTGAGCAGAAGGAGGACGAGGGAGGTTTGGAAGCGGAGGCTTGGTCTGCTCACAGACATGCGAGGACGTTGCACCATCCCCGAGCCGAGCCTGGCAGCTCCCCGGCCTCCAGAAGGCGTGCTTGGGCAATTCGAGGGATTTTTCCAAGCTATTTGCAGCGTACGCCAAGTTTAGGAGAGGCCAGGCTTCAGTGTATCGGACAATGTTGTGTTGCAACACTGCTTATGTTTTGCTTTGGGGGGGAAAAAGAAAATTTATCTCCAGCCCACGCCGCATGTCCCCAGAGTTCGCAGCAGCGATGTCACTTCGTGCCGGACTGGCAGGGCTCTGCCAGGTGGGAATCACCAAGGACTCGACGCAGCAGAGAGGGCCCGAGAGATGAGAGCAGCCATCCACATCTGCAGATTTCCCTGCATCCCTCAAAGGGATACTTGTTGCCTGTTTGAAAAAGATTTAATGCCAAACTGGAAATAACTTTGCTTGCAGACTCCCAAGTAAATGCTGCTGGGGTTTTTGTGGTTTTTTGGTTTGTTTTTTTTTTTAAATACAAAAAACCCCTTTCCCACTGGAAAACTTAAATTTAAGTACATATTGAAGTATTACAATAAACACAAAGTACAGAAGCTATTGCAAAGAAACAAAAATAAGAACCCAAACACTCCAACCTACAAGTAACTTGATTAACGCACCCCCTGTTGGGGTTACCATTGCTGACCCTCTCAACATGAAGCACAACCAGGAGCTGAACAGCCCCAGGCATCAGTGCCCTTACGTAGGTGATTTATCTAACAAATTGTATCAAAACATCTTACTGAGGGGAAACAGCGGTACAGACAGGCTGAATGAGAGAGCAAGCCCTTAGAGCTACAAGTCACAACCAGAACACCACCATAACCATCCTCCTCCAGCCACACCAAGGACAGGTGCAGAGATTTATTTATTTTAAAAAACAAAAAAAAAGGATGACCGGTAACACAATTTGCAAACTTGCTTTGTATTTAGCAAAGGAGAAAAATTTTTCTCTTGTAATAGCCTAGATGAGATTTCAAATGCGCGAGCCCTATTAAAATTAAACCCGCACAGTCAATGAGTTGAAGGAGTTGAAGCTGTAAACAAAGTCCTGCTCTTGAGCACAAGCGTGGAGAACTTTGCTTTACATTTCATCACTGATTAAGTAACTAAACCTCAAGAAAAGATGCAAGGAGGAGATAGGCAAAGCAAGGGGACTTAGGTAAGGTATTACTAAACGTCTGATAAAGGAAAACCAAGCCCCTGTGCCCTGGGCAAAGGTGCAGCCGCAGGTTGCAGAAAGCCCTTTTTTTATGGCCCGACGAGCAGCTGGTTCATGTGCTGACCCTTTCAACCCCCCTGCCACATCTCTCTTTCAGCCAAGCTCGCCTTTCTGTGAGCAGACCAAAAAGTTAGCACTTTTTCCCGATGAAAAAACCCCACTGTACACGTAAAGACGTCCGTGGGCTTGGGACAGCCAGGTTAGGCTACAAGTGCCCCAGGGGACTTGCCAGGAACACCTCCGCCACGTTCAGAACGGGGTTGGTGTCACCAGTATCAGTTTATTTTAAGTTTTTAACAAATAAAACATACTCTTAGACACTTCAGGTAAACCTCAGATCTTAAAACTGGGACACATGCACACATACAGCCCCTGAACTGAAACAGGATCGTGGTTCGACTGAAGTTCCCATCCTCGACTCCCAATTCCTCCGTGAGGTTTCTCCCCCAGCGCCAGACCCCTTTGCCCTGGCCGAGCGCGACATCGGCCATCCGGGCACATCTCTGCCTGTTCAAAGGTGTTCGGCCAAATGCCAGGGATTTGAGAGCCTGGCAGTGAGCTCTCCTGCTTCTAAAAGGAAATAAACGGATGAAATCAGCATCGAGATGACATAATGTGCCTAATAAAAATGGGTGAGACGATGAAGCACCTTTAGGAGACTTCTCCAGCAGCAGTTCATCTATTCCAGGCATTTGATTACACACTGAAGTAAAGACCATTTGATTAAATGTAAAATGCTATAAAAACCACAGTGATTTTAAAAAAGCCACTTGAGTACGAGGAGAGGAAACAAGACTACTGGGAGTCACCTGCAAGATCCAGGAAGGGACAAGCTAAGCTTTGATCTGTGATGGACAGACGCTTTAGCCCAAGCTTTGGTAAGGTTTCAGAGAGAAGAGCAAAGCCTGGCTCCCAGGGAAGTTCCTCCCAGGCATTTTCTGCAGGGTTGGTCCCTCGCTCCTGCCTGGAGCCATCCCTGCATCCCCAGGCTCTGCTGTCCTCGGCCACAAACACTTGGAAGCTCAGGAAGGGAAGCAGGGGGAGAGGAAAAGGAAAAACAACCGTGTCTGCCCAGCAAGCGTGAGCCTATTTATGATGAATGCCAGCTCTGACTGCACACAGGACAGACAGTGGGAGACGGACCGGCTATGAAACCCACCCTCCAAGGACACCCTTGGCTGCTGCCTGCGGCCAGGGCCCCGGTGCCAGGCTGGGAACGCTGCCCCGTCCGGAGCCGACCCAGGGCCAGCCCTGCGAACACCCAGAGACCCACAGACCGCAGCTGTGGGACAGGGTCTGTCTGAAAGAAGAAGAGATGAAGAGCATCCCACTGGCTCAGTGCAGCCTCCTACATCGCAGAGGTAGCCCAACACGGCTAGCAGTACCGTGGCATCAGCCTGCCAGGGATACATGCCTGCCGAGCCTTTGCAGCAGGCAACCTGCACTTAAATTGGCTTTAAACCAATTTAAAGCCAGGGGGAAGGGAGGTTAAGTTGTGTTTATAGTCCCACCTGAGCCTACATTAATACAACCACCCCCAAAGCCCTGAAATACCCCACGGCAACTCAGCCTCCGAGTGCCAGCAGCCAGAAACCTATCGTGCCACCGAGCAATCCCGCATCAGAGGCTGCCACCAGCAAGCAAGGCACTTGTGACCACAATATTTGCTTCTTCCCACATGTTCGGGCAATGTCCACTTTCCGGAGAAGCCAGGGAGCCTGTGCTCAGCCTAGGGTGAAGGCAACTTTTACAACACAGCCCCTGAAGTTGGGTTTTGAGGCTGCTACGCTTGTACTACCCCCCCTCGCCAAGGCTGGGCAAGAGAACCGCACTGCATCTGTTGAGGCAAATCAAACACACTCACCTCCTCTCAATAATCTAAACCCCCCAAAAAACTCGCAAGACACCAGATCTTGCAGACTTTCTCCCCACAGCACCCCAAAAGCCTGCAGCCACCGTCCCTCCTGGTCCAACTCCCCCAAGAAAACCCACGCAGAGGGGACTATGAAGATACCACCATGAGCACACATCCCCCAGATTACAGAGAGGAAAGACCATTCCTAAATACAATCGCAGACACCAACATACTTGGGAAGAAAATAGCAAGCGGCCGAGTTGGGTGGATGCCCAACCTACCTGTCCCTTCCCAGCACCTCCAGGGCTGAGTACGGTCCCTGGAGCCAGAGCCCTGCCTCCCTCCAGAGACCCAATCCCTCCTCGTTTCGTGTTAGCACCCAAAACCCACCTGCGGACACATCGTCTCCTCACCCAAGTCAAATCCAGGAGCACGCACTGCCAGGAGCTGCCGGTTCCTTCTGCGAGGCAGGAGGGAAGCAAAGTCCAGGCAACGCCGGGTGGGAAGCTTACCGACTCAGCGCCGGCCCCGAACAGAGTGCCTTTTGTTCCCAACCTCCGTGATAAGGAGAGGCCAGTTAACGCACAGTTCCCCGCCGTGGGATTGCAGCCATCCCGGTTACGTGAATACCAAAATAAAAGCATGTCTCCGAAGCCCCATGCAACGGCCAGCCCAGGTCCACATGCTTTCTTTTCCCATGAAACTATCACTGATTTAAAAGGTTAATTTTGAAGAGGACCTATAGAGGCTTCCAGGGCTTATCTCATCCTTCCTGATATTTCTGGTGAATATTTAAGCACTAAATTCCTTCCTTATAGCCACAAATAGAAAAAAAAAAGAATAAAGCTTGCCTGGCTCACTAGGGGAAGATCAGGAGCTCTTTGCTACCAATAAGCAATCACAATCACCATTTGGGTGACTCAGACGACAATCTATGATACGCAATGACAATATTGACCTCAAAGAAGGGCTGGTGCTTCAGTCACGGGTGATAACCAAGTTTACAAACACACCATGCCCACCGTTGCCCTCGCCCAAGCAGCTGCTTTCTGCAAACAGAGGAGCCGTCAGAGCCAGCGCCGCAGGGTGACCCGACCCACGGGATCCTCCCTTCCCCGCAGCAGCCGCTGGCGTACAAAGTCCTTGACGGCGCACGGTTCCCAACCCACCCCTCAAACGCAGAAGTTTTGAGGGTTTCGCCTGCTTTTCTGTTTCTTCTTTACAAACCCCCCCACTTCGAACCTCAGACTCCCTTAGTCACGCACATCTAGCATAAACTCACTTCTTCCCGTTACCTTCACAAATCACATTTTCTCATTTTCTCCAAGTTATCTTTGCTCTCCTCTGGGCCACATCCTTCCTGAAGTGCAGTGCCCCAAGCAGGACCTACTACTCAGCAACACCGACTGGAAGTATCTTGCACCTTGATAACCAGTTGACCTTCTGTGCTGAGTCCAAAAAAAAGCAAAGACTCCTGGTAACGAGCGCGGCAGCGGGGGAGTTACGCTTTAACCCAGCTCTCGTCCTGGCTCTGTCCGGATCTGCTACTCAACTCAGCACGTTGCAGCCCTTTTGCTCTCCCAGCTCCTCCGTGTGTGTTGCAAGACCTCAGGGAAGCTCCAGCACCACTGCAAGGAGCCCAAAGTCAGATACTCCTAGAGTAAAGTTAATTAGGAAACCCCAGCCGCTGCCAGTTTTAATTTTCAAACTCTTACTGAGACACCTTTGCTTCCAGCGTTGCTTCGCCCGCTCGCAGCCTCCCAACGCTGCTGTTTCCCAGTCCGCCCGGTGTGCTGCAGCCCGGTTCCCACGTTTCTCAGTCCCACGCACTGCGGTTCAAGATAAGGCTTCAAGGTCTGTATTTGCCAAACTCCTTCCAACCTGTTTTGTGCAAGGTAAACACTCCAACTAGGATCTTTTCTGAGCAGCAAAGAAATTTCTCACCGTAACTCTGAACTAGAATTCTGCCTTCAGGGACGTTCGTGCCCGATTTACGCTCCCATCCTTTCCTCTAAGCGGTACTGGTCTACACAATATATGAATTTTCTTGGTATTTTCAGGCTTTTTGTTACCAAGTTATCACACGGACTGATTTCAGAGTTCAGTCCAGCAGCTTTAGTAATTTGATTACTGTATTTTCTTGTGCCTAACCAACACAAAAATAATACAGACTGTTCACTCGTTTGTTGTGAAAGTGTGCTCCGCACGTGTGAACGGGATGGGCCCCTCTGTGCAGGGGAGCAGAAAGGCGTTGGGGACAGTGGGGACATTGCTCCGGGCTCCATATGCTTCCCCAAGGGACAGGCAGATGAAGGGACACCAAACTTCATCCATCACGTTTCACAGCCCTGCAGTTCTGGCCACCTACAAGATTTCAAGTGCAGCAGCTGTTTATGACAAAATTAACACCAATTCCAGCAGCCAACTTGGAAAGGGATTTGTGATTTTCTGTCACTCAGACACAATGAGGCTTTCGGGTCAGTCCTGTCACCAGAAGCCCATTGAGGCCAGACCTTCCAGACAGGGAAATGGCACTGGTAAAAAAAAAACCTGAACCGAGGGGTGAAGTGCTGCAGTCTTCACGCACTGCCGTCTCATCTCCGTCTTCCCATCCCCATCGCCGCTGTGGTGGTACAGCAGTGCCGGCGTGGCAAAGGATCTTCCCATCCCCATCGCTGCTGCGGTGGTACAGCAGTGCCGGCGTGGCAAAGGGCCGCAGACCTTCACACCTGCGGGAGGGTACTCGGGGAACAGCCCGGAGTCCCCGGCAGAGCTGGGGAGCTGAACCCCAGGTCTGCCCTGGCTCTTTGACCCCCTCGGGCAGCTCAGGGGCAGGTTGCCTTTGAAGGCTGCAAAGCTTAACCCAGTCTTTTCAGACTGCCTGGCTTCTACCAGACGTGGACCTGCTGGTAACGCTTGTATGGAGCGGCAGAGGAAGAAAAAAAAACCTCACGTGAAGCACTGAGGATTGCAAAGCGAGTCCACCACCAAGGCAAAAAATAAATACTCTGAATACTCTGTGCTCACTAGGCACAGCTCTCTGCCTTAGTGGAAAGCAAATACCTTCCTGGGGAGTCTGTAATAAGAAAGGAGGGCTCAGGAAGGTCCGCTGGGCTACCAGGAGGAGAGACAGCAGATCTCCAGCAGGCTTATACAACCACCCCCGTGGGTTCATGGCAAAACACAAGTCACAAGGAACGACAGCCGATGCTTCTGGGGAACGGCTCCCGCACACCCAGGTGGTGGTAGACCACACACTCTCAGCAACAGCCTCTGTCCCACCAGCGCACAGCTAGAATCCTGCAAGTCTTCGGTCCTCTTCGTAGAAACTCTGAGCAGCTGGAGGAATCCAGCAACGTGGATTTAAATTGCCTCACTCTGACTTATTTCCCCCCCCCCTCACCTTTCAAGAAGCATTAAATTCAATTGCTCCACATGAAAAGAAATCCCAACTTTAACAGAGGCAACAGTCCTTTCAGCAGCTGCCAGCTGTGCCAGCGGACAGGTAGGCTGGAGAGAGCCAGGAGCATCCCCCCTCCTCCCAAAAACGCACAAAACTAAGATGCGGGACCTCACCAATGATCATTTTACTCCCCAGATCCACTCCTAATGTGCTGTACAACTTGCTGCTGAACATTTAGCCGAGGGGACATACCTGGAGGGGGGGGGATAAGGCTTGCAGGGTGCCCACCCTCATGCCTAGTTAGTGTGGCTGCACGTCTGGTTAGCATTGCTGTGCCGAGAAAGCACAATTCCCCTTTGGCAGCTGTGCACGGCTCAGTACGATGCATTTTCCTGGTTGCTACCAAGAGGAGCCACAGCAGCCGCCCAGCAGATGGCAACAGCCCTGCGCAAGGCGCACAGCACCGCACAGCATCTCTCACTCGTAGGAGTTTTGGCTGCCCTGCTTGCAGATCTCAAAAAGGGCTTTTCTACGACCTTGCGGGCCCAGGTTCTCAGGGCTAAAATAGGCATTTGTGCTATTTATCGTGCTCCCGGTCAGCCTTTATGGAGCACAGCCTCGCACTGGCTCTGCCACTCCTCCAGCCCACCTAAGGTTGGGCATCTCCACACCCAATCCCAGTATAACTCTTGCAGCACGCTGAATTTTTACAGTTTGCTTTCATTTTGGGAGAGTCAGCCTTCCCACTTAGCATTGCTCAAGTAGGCTCATCCACCCCCAAGAGTCAGGGCAGAGAGCCCTTGTCCTAGGGCAAGGCACAGCGGGTATCAAGACAGCTAACTCCAAATTCACCTTTCCCCCGGCCACAGAGCATTGCAAACGAGTCCACGTACCTCAGAACTGAGTCACAAGCTTCACGAGAGCTTGCAAGGGAGGTGAGGGTAACCCCTACCCTTCCAGTTAGTCAGCAGCAAAACTCCACTGGCCCAGTCGGGGGGAAAACAGGCAAGGACTGGAGTGTCTGGATAGACAGACTCCAAGCTCCTTTTACACAGCTTTTACAAAGCAGGGTAGCCAAAAAACACCATCTTTATCTTTTGGTGTGACTTCCCTGTAGAAGTAGAAAGCAGCAAAAGTTTGCCATCCAGTTGCCCTGCAACCACCGCACTTCCACCTCGGGCAAGGAGAAACACACGACCTGGTGCTGCAGGCGGGTAACCCCGGCGAGGCGATGCTCTCCTTGCTCCAGAACAGGCGTACAGGGGATGGGATTCCTCTGGCATGCGTGACAGCGGAGCGCCGGGGATTGGGATGAACCCCCTGCAAGCACAGTTGGATGCACACAAAGTCACTTGCTTGCAGGAACCCAGGCTCCTGGGTTTCCAATCCCCTGTGAGCTGCTGTCTCAGCAGAGCCACGCCACCAGAAATCCTCTTGGAAAACAGTTGAACAGACAGACCTATCTGCTGGACAAGACCTGGCAAGGTGCAACAAGAGCCAGAAGCTTCACACCACATCAGGAGACACACCGGTGGCTGAATCATGGAAATACCCGACACTACAAAAGGTCCCTGCGTGAAGTGTCAAAGTTCAGACCTTGCCCCCTTCGAGAGGCTTTTATGCCCTTACTAGAAGATGCAAGAGTTGGTTCTTCTCTCGGGGCAAACACTCGCTGAAAGACACCAATGCTGGGTACGCAGGGTTTTCCAGAGATGTTCAGCTCTCTCTGATGACAGCCACCAGAAGAGGTGATGAGTCACCAAGAAGAGCAACCTTATTAACAAAGAGAAGACATTTTCATTTAGACTGCTTAAAGCACTTGTTTACACTTGCTTGAACAAACATTTAGGAGAAAAGCTCTCTGTCAAGGCCCCAGCACTTGTAAGAGCCAAGCACTCCAGCCACTATGATGCCGTGCTATTTAAGGAGGACCACAGCCGATACTCCAAAGCCACCAGCCACAATTTCCTCTCGGTACCACGGCACAGAAAATGCAACACCTCTCCTTCAGCTCACCTTTCATACGTGCTCCGATGAGACATTAGAGGAGAAAACCTAGCTGTGCTCCTTCACCCCACGGCCCTGCCAAAGCGAGAGGAGCTCACCCAGCGTCTGAAGTCCACGAGCTGCGTTTCGGGGGCTGAGAAAGAAGCTGAGGTGTTAAAGAGGCTGTTTAACTGCCTGGTGGTCCCACGTAGCCGCAAGTTTTAGAGCTGCACGCTCGCTGGGCATCATCTTCCCAGGTTTGAAACAGTGACATTTGAGAATACAAACTGCTTTTTGGTGGTGTAGGAGATCTACTTGGAGGAAAGGCAACTCCTTCACTTTTGGAAGGGTGCTTTTCCCCACCGCCTCCGCCTCCTCTCTTCCAGGTGAACCCAAGCAAGGTGGAATATATATTAGGAAAGGCCATTTATTCTGTTTTCTGTGGATGATTTCCAGAGCAGTTGACTACCACACCTAACAAAGAAGGATCTGCCGGAGCCCCCCCCGCCAGCAGACAGCTCTGCCAAGCAGGGCAACACCGTGCTCCGGTGAAAAACACTACTTGCTGTTCCCAGCAGGTTGCCTTTGTACGACGGCTTCTCTCAGCTCAAGCTTTCCAAGGTACAGCACTACAGGACACGTGGAATAAAACACACGTTGGGAGCTCACTCAGCTGAGCAAGAACAAAAAAACATGCGCCCCAAGACACCAATTTATTTTTACACTCGCAACAGCGAGCGGTATTTCTCGAACATGTTCTCGTTTGCTGAATCTCTATGAAATCCTTGCAGGCTGGAAATTATTTCGAATCATGTATCCAAGACAACAAAGGTAATCCTTCCCCAGCAAATTAAACGTAGACACTGACAGAGCTCTGATCTTTAGATGATTACCCTGAATTCAGTATAAGAATCCATTTACATCTTTCCGAAAAGGAGATTTTGGGATTCACCACCTTTTTCCTTTGGGTCACCTTGTCATTTCAAGGAAACGATGACCCAGCAGCAGAAGTATTTCATCCCAGGGAGGTACACACCCGGCTTGTTGGTATTCCTGCCCAGAATATCTTGCAGCACTGACAGAGCACATTTATGTTAAATTAGCCCTCAGAAAACATCCCTGCTCTGAATCACAGAGAAGATTGTCCCTTGACGCAGGTCTGAGGAGCAAAAAGCAAAAGCCCTTGCCTGCGTGAGCACTGCGACGCAGATTGTCACAGCCTCTAAACCGTGCCATCCAGCTGTTAAAAGCCACATTTGTAACCTTGTACCAGATAAAGAATATAAAACCCCATCTCCCTTCCACCCAGCTATTACTGGCTTTTGTAACTATCTTTCAAAAAGGAAAAATAATCTAATATTCAACACGTCCTTGAAAGCCTTCTGGGGGAGGAACCCAGGATGACACGGTCTCAAGGCTGGGTTCATCCGAGTAGTCCTAAGGGAGTCAGCGACTTGCTCAGGGTGACAGTGCAAGTCCGTTGACCTGAGCGAGAACGCGGGCCAGCAAACCCACTCGAAAGAAAACCTGCGCCTGGCTGGGAATTGGGATGATGACCCGGTTGACTGTCAGGCATAAGCCAAAGTGAGAGCTTCAAGCCATCTTAAGTGATGGATCTGTGCTTCTCACTAAGACGCAGAAGACCAGTTGCCCAACACCCAATTTATCATTAGGAAATTCAGAAGAATATCTTGAGCCTTTTATCAAAAAGTCACAAGGCCAAAATAACATATTACAGACTATACAAAGCAAAGACAAGTATATTTGCATGCAAATAAAGGAGGCTGGGAACCCCTTTGCAAGGAACAATTTGTGTGATAAAGACATCCAGGATACCAAGACATAAGAGTCAAAAGCCTGACGAGGAAAGGCTGGAAAAGGCAAAGCAGAAGGAAGCTATTCAGTCCCCACGTGGGACGAGGGAGCCAGCCAACCCTTTGTTCTGAAGGTACCTGTAGCACCTTCTGCTTCAGGCTGGAAGGCACGGAGCAGGAAGGGAGGAAGGCTACCAAGCAAAGCCCGAAAGCCCATAAAGACAGATAAGAGGTCAACATAGCAGCAGCCTCCTTTCTGGCTGGGGAGAACAGATGCAGGGCATCACTGCAATGTGCTCCTGTGCTAAGGAAAACCAAAAGGAACTGAGGGATGGAGGCTATAACTTTAACAAAAGGAAAAAAAACCCATGTCAGATAAGCATCCTTGATCAAACCCAAGAATAGAGAGAAAAATCTATGTTTTTGCCTTCTGCTCTGCCTTTTACTGGCCAAACAGCACCGAATGCCATGCTCGACCTCTCTGCTGTGCCTCTCAGGTAGACTCCCAACTGGTACATCTCAAAATCAAGTTCATGTTCTCCAACCTCAGAAACTCCAGCAATAACACAAACACAACAGCAGCAGGCACCCTTCCCGCATCGCTAGTGTTTCGCCACAAAAAGGGTCTCCCTCTTTCACCCAGGGCACCATGCTCTGGCAATTCTGCAAGCCAAGACAGCACTAGCTGTTGGTTTTGGCTTCAACACCAATTTTAACTTAAACAGCACCAAATGCTTGGTGCAAATTCTCTGGGCCAGTCATCCACAGATTAAAGGATTCTTAACCACATGTAGTTACGCATCGCTGAGCCTTATCCCAGCAAACGTTCTTCTCCCCCAGGCAAACCCTCCATGCTCAAGTCTCACACCACATACAGTTGACATTTGCGGGAGTTAACAGCGCTCGTACTTGCCTCAAACGTGACAAAGTCATCAAATTCATCAGGACAGGTCGGGGCTTCCTCCTCAGGGGTATATCCCATATCATACAACTGGCTGTCAGGATCTGCAGAGGAAAATAAAAAAAAGAAAGAGAATCACCAAAAGGAAACCTGCATCCTTAAGCGAAGGGCAGCTTTGGGAGACATGACAGCAGTAGGATAGGAACTTCTTTTTGCACGGACCGGTGTCTTCAGCTTTCAGAAAGGACCTCTGCTTCCAGGCATCCCACCACCACCTCGGGTAGAAGGCAACTGGGACGGTTGCTCCCTGGTAGAGGTCCTACGAGGCCCCTTGCTGCTCCAACGGGGCTTGCATCTAGATTCATGCCTACCCTACCACGGTCTCCATTCCTTTTCCTGGTTTCTTCCCTATCTCCATTTCCTGCATCCTCTTAATTCTTCTCCCAGAAGGCTTTAATTCCGCTGTGGGCAGGGAATGCATCAGATCTATGTGTGACAGCCAACTACCATGGGAACCGCAGAGAAAGCAGGCTGCACTGAAGCTTTTCTCATCTACTGCTCCTCCCGTGGCCAGCCACATCAGGAGCCATCCTCACAGGAGGACAGGAAAATAGCAGGTTTTTCAAGGAGATTTCTTTAAAAAAGAAAAAAAAAATTACTCCTCCCATGCCCAAACACCCATCTGCAGTAGAGCGGAGCAGCAATTCTCCAAGCCCTTCAACCATAGAAGGGAGCATAAATTCCCTGTGCTCCCTCAAGCAACAGCTAATGCCTGATCCAGCACACGACCTAGATCACAGGCTGGAAACACCACATCAAGATCAGATGCTGCAGTCTCAAAATAAATAGCAGGCTCAAAACCACATGCCTTGGAGCTGCCAACATCGCGGCACTAGCTTTGTCTGATGTTGATAAACTTGGCCGGGCAGAGGGGGTCATTATGTCAGTGCTCCTAGGAAAGCTTGGCCGTCACCTGGATTTGGGGAGGGACAGGCTTTCTTCTTATGGCCGACCGAGGCAAACGATGAGAGCAGAGCTACAAAGCAGGGTCTGCTTTCTGCGTCCTTCAGGCTGGTGGCTTCCCAGCAGATAATTCAAACAGCTCCAAAGCTTGTCTCCAAACCGAAGGGGCACGTAAAGTCGCACAACGTTTTGCTGCAGCCGACTGAAACAGTTCCCAAGCTTGAGTCCAAACCGAAGGGGCACATAAAGTCGCACAACGTTTTGCTGCAGCCGAGCAGCACAGCCACGCAGCCAGGACCGTAGGCAGCCTCCCTCGAAGGTTATGGAGTCACACCTATATGGTCACAGCCAGGGCTCCCGCTTTGGGTCCACCTCCAGATATCAAGAAAGGCCATTTTTCACTATCTACATCTAGTACAAAGTCAAGGGATTAGGGCACAGGACAAAGTAAGGACTCAGGCTTGTAGCAACATCCCTCCCACCCAAACACCCTCCCCAGCGCCTTTTTCAGCTGATCATTACATGCAAACACAGTCAGGGCCCCAGGAGATATTGAAGTCACCAACCCAACGGGTACCAGAAGCCCAAGGGGGTGGGAGAAGCTGAGCACACGGCATCGAGAAACGAGCCCTCCCCTAACCCGAGTCTAGGGCTCTCAGGGGTTAGACTGCAAATCAAATCCAGGAATAAGCCAAATTGCTTTTCCAGAAACCACCACGCGATGCTGTGCTCTACAGTAAGCACACAGCAGGGTCAGGGCTTCAGCGGATGAAAGGTGCTCTTGTTCACAATTTATGACTTCGATATCCCCGCTCACGGCACCGGCGCTGCTATGAGCTGTGCGGCCAGGGCTCCGGCGTGTAACCCCGAGCAAGGCAGCGAGGCACACGTGAAAACGCTGCTGCCCCAGCACGCTGCTCAAGGCAAGGCAGCCTCAGGCCACCTCCTACTCTAACTGAAGTACCTTAAGGTGGTATTCTCCCTCTTCTCAAACGTTACCCTGTCCCCACCTGCACAGCTCCACCCGTGGGTCTGAGCCTACAATCGGGAGGAGATTTTCCATTAGTTATCCCTGTCGCTGTTCTGGGATTTGAGAGCCTCCTTGCTGACAGCAGGGAGGACCGAGGGGATGGGGACACCGACTTGCCTGCTGCAAAGCCATGGGAGCATCTGAGTGGGTCTTGCCAAGAAAAGCCTCTGTCCACCTCTGGGGAAAAAAAAACAACCCAAACCAAACAGTGCTCCTGAAAGGCAACCCATGTCACATCACCAAAACAGAGGGGACAGCCAGCCAGGGCTTTTGCTGACTACAGATCGCAGCACGCAGGTGATGACCACCTCCAGAGAGGTGGCTGTGATGTGCATGGGAGCATCCAAAGAGCCCGAGCAGCTCACCGGGACGCAATCTGCAGGCACAGTGCCCTGATCCTGTGCCCAGCCAGGGCTCTGCCCCGCAACATGTCTGACCCAGCATGAACCCCAGTGACAGCTCCGCTCTCCGCAGCCTCCGAGCATGCCCCGGTACATCTTCAGCCGCAGCACACCTGAATCCCCCAGCCAACAGCAGCAAAACTCCAGCCAAACAGCCGGCTGCCAGTGCTTCCAGCTGCCTGATCTCACACCTCCACTGGGCACCGCTGAGCACCGCTGGGCAGCCCAGCCAGCCTTACTGGTGCCCACCCCACCAGGCCATCTCCAGTGCTTCTGGTGGCACCCCACGGCAGCCCCGGGAACCGCAGAGCGCCCCAAAAGTGGTGGAGCCAGGCACGGGCTGCTCCCTTCTGCTTATTCCCCTATCATTTCTCTTCCTCCCCCTCCAAGTAAACACACAAAAGCTTCCTGCTTTTCTACAGACACAGATAAAGATATTTATCCTGCTCATTCCTTCCAAAGGGAGTGGAAAAGGGAGGATTTACAGTGAAGTGAAGGTTTCCAGTTCCTTTCAGAAGCAGGGTGTTGCGGGCAGACAACGCACAAACAGCTCCCCGACATCAGCTGCCTCCTGTACAGCTCTTGCCCAAACCGAGTGCTCCCGGAGCCTCCCCAGCCCTCCGGGGGTTTCTGGATGTAGGGGTGAACATGAGACTGGTTGCTCCATCTGTCTGCAGAACGCCCAGCCCAGAGAGGGGGGGTGTCTCTGCGCAGGCAGGGTTTATTTTTACAGTAAGCTCTACTGTAAAAAAACAAAAGGCCATTTGAGAGGTTCACCTGCATCCTTGTTGGCCTTGTGACCAGCAGAAACCATGCCCAGGAGACAGCACTCCATGTTTCCACCTCCACATGCTCCATGGCACAGAGCAAAGACAAACACCACCACAAACAAAGGTTGACTTTTCTGCTCGATTCATTCCCTCCCCCTCTTGCAAAAGCCATATGGTGCTTTGTGTATAGGGAGAGTTGCCATGGAGAGCTTGCCTGCAAGTCTTCCAGCACAACAGGCTGCATGAAGCTTTCGAATTCCTGTCCAAAAGAGGCAAAAAAACCCCAAGAGACCCTTACCACCCAACTGGCACTCCCCACGTGAAGGGCACCATGCTCCAGATGCAGAAAGAGGCACGCGGTGGGAGTCGGAGGGCTCTGCTACCTGGTCCCCCCACCGCACCATCACCAGCGCAGGAACCTGGCCACGGGCCACCAGCACTGCACGACCCTGCTCCAGCAGCACACGCTGAGCACAAATGCTCCTTTGGACCTCAAAGTCGAATCCCAGCTGACACTCTGTTCTCCTTCACATCCCCTTCTCCATGCCCCTCACACCATAAAGCATACTTTCACCTCTTACACCCATCCTTGATTTCACTTGACCTCTCTTCTTCCTTCTCTTTGAGAGCCGATGTGGTCAGCACGCTTGGGAGTCACCTCTTTCCAACATGGCTCAAAATCATTGCTTTTGCCCAGAGATGTGGATGTCATTAGGGATTGCCTTTTGTCCTCACACTTGAGTGACCGCAACCAGTTCCTCCTGCTGTTTCAGCTCTATCCATCACTCCCACTGCTAATCCCATTATATCCACGCACAGCCAAAATCTCAAAGCTAAAAATTAAGTTCCAGGGAGCCTTACTGCCCAACAATCTCCCTGCAAAGAGGCTATAAGCTATAAGTTAGGGTTGTTGGTGGTTCCCCAAATTAATTGCGCTAATTTATTTGACAGGAATATGTGGGCAGAGTACCAGGCACCTGGATAAAGCTTTAGCTGAACTACTGTGATAACACTATTTTACCAGGGTAACGCAGCTAACGTAGAATTTACAGAAATAACCGTAACCAGTAAGACCAGGCACGTATACTATATCATCCAGTGAAGCCAAGGTGAATTTGGAAAAAAAAAAGTTTAAAAAGCAAATTAAGTCTACTATGAGGCACCTGCAGCATCCTTTTGACGCCTTTTCCTACCCCTGCCTTGAAGCTTCCCCTTGCCCAGCATGTGCTCATTCAAACCCCACTGAGATCACCACCTTTCCAAGCTCATTGCATCAACCACACCCCTCCCTTGGGAGACAGAGGTTTGCCGTCACACAAATTTTGCCGCAGGTCCAGCTCTGACCAGTCACCCGCAGCACTTTATCTCCCGCACGTTCGATTTTCTGTGTTCCCCACTGCTGCCCTGTTTCTTGCTGGCTTATGCCTCTGCACTAAATCCTGCATCTCCCTCTGTTCTTAAGACGTCCTCATTTCTCCCAGCGTTTCAAAAAAAAAAAATCATTTTCCAAACACTGCTATGTAAAGTTTCCGACAGGGACCATCTCTGTCCGAACACATCCAAGTGATGGAGGATTCACTTCCACCTTTTATGCCAGCTGCAAGCCAAGGGCAACCTCTATCCAGCATCCGACAAGTCTCGAGCCACTGGCCAACGCCGAGGCGCAGCACTGCCTACAGCAGGGATGTAGCCAGCCGCACTGAGATTTCTCCTGGCCGTACGGCATACATGCAGCCGGACAACAAGCAGGATAGGTCCTGGGCTTTTTTTTTGGGGGGTGTGTGTGTGTGTGTGTGTGTGTGAATGCACACTGAGCTTGTGGCAGCCAGAGATGCACCCTTGGCCGTCTCGTCGTGCTGATGGGAGAAGCGCTGGGCTTCAAAAGGGCTCAGCCGTGCAATAGGAACCTGGGCTTTTCAAGAAACACAGCAGAGCGTAGAGCTACAGGAACAGAAGTCCCGGGGTACGGAAGGCTCCTGAAATAGACTCTAAAAACTGCTTTCAGAAGAGAGGATTTCAGTGAAAAGGCACCTTGAGTGAAGAGCTGTGGGTACAGTAGTGACACACAGGTCAGAAACAGAGCCAGTTTTAACGGCTTCATATAGGAATGACCTAGAAAAACCGAGCCTTTCAGAAGTATTTAAGTCATCTGCCAACACACACCGTACCTACTGCTGCAAGCCACAGCGCCACAAACTCAGAGTGATTCCAACAGTATGGATTATGTGCAGCTAACAGACCCAAACAGACCCAAATTATTCAAGGCAGGAATAAGGCTAGGAACTTGCACGAGTGGCACAAAACAAAACAGACCCCCCCCCAAAAAAGGCAAGACGAGGTCATGGTTGGCATAAGTGTATATCAGTTGTTCTCAACTCCCTTGCTGGGCACGCTGCTTGAAAACAAGGTGGCAAAAGAGACACGCAGCCGAGTATTAAAGAAGTTAGAGGCATTTAGGAGGATCTGGCATCCAGAGCAAGGAGACAGAGGGGAAGCCACTGCCCGGTACATCCAGAGGCAGCTCAGGGTCTTGTGCTTTCACCAAAGCTCAAACACCCATGTGCTGTTAGTCCCTGCGGGACAAAGCTAGCACCAGTCCACCCACCCACCCACCCTTTTGCTTTCCATAAGTGATCCAGGAGTATGTTTATGACGTGATGCTCACGTACAAGGTGGTAGCACTGACCCGAGCTGGGAAGAGCAGCTTTCTGCTATCTGCTTTTCCTGTAGCTCAGCCTGCTGACTCCTCCAGAGACAAGACAACAGGCCAGGAACACTCACTGAAGACTATAATTTTACAACCAAAAATTACACAACAGAATAACCGAGCGTGGCAAGCTCAGGCTCCCAAGGAGGCAGCATCTGAATTAAGGTTGCTTACACAACCCTCATCCGAGCCCCTCTCGACTAATGCGCTTTAGCAGTCCTTCATTTCCCGAGTACCACTGCTCATGGATTGCTACTTATCACATATTCCTTTTGATCCTCTTCATACAGGGCAGGCCCTCAAGCTTTGTTTAGATATACCATCTAAAGGCATAATAAAAAGAATTAACTTCATGGTATGCAAGCATTTTGGAAGCATAAAGCTAGCTGCCTTCACTTCATCTCAGAGCGCAGGTGAGCACTGCTGCCTCTGCGGCAGCAACAGTGGTGGCTTTCTGTCTCTGGTCTAACACATGTGGGATTTGGTATCGAGTTTAACACGCCGGTCCTCATTTTTAATTCTCAGCAATTTGAGCTGCCTTTTCAGCGTGTGCTAGTCATCGAGACCACCTCAAATTCCTCCAGACTTGTGTCAGCCTCGAACAAAGGCTCATTTCTGGAGGTGTGGGAAACGAGGAGCCACCAGCAAGTGGTTCAGAGCCACCTCGTGATGTACCAGCAGAAAAGGTCGAGAGACCAAGGCTCCAAAATGGTACAAGTTGCCCTGGTGAGGAGATCTCCTGATGTCCTCCATCTCCTTCACTCCAGCTTCTACTTTCAACAACACTATATTTCAGGAAACAAAGCTGGATTTTGCAGCCAACAGCTTTATTCCCTGTTCTGCGAAGAGACCAAGCCAGGACCTCTTGAAAGAGTGCGTTCAATCATGCAAATACAACATCCTAACTTAGCTTCCCAGAGCACACTCAGTGCGGACACAACCTCTGGGACGTCCACCAGACGGTCTCTTGTCAAGTGTTTGAGTACACTGAAGTAGAAGCTCTTCTAGATGCTCCACATCCAGCCTGGTTTGGGCAGGAGCACGCAGAAGATAAGTGGCACCTCCTAGATAAGAGGGCTCTGCAATTAAAATAAAATTAAAGAGAACCCTGGCTCAGGAGCCCAGGTGCACCAGAGCTTTTGACATACCAGATAACACAGGCAGAAACAAAGCAGTTTCCCAGCTCGCTCATGGGAGGCCACTCACATCAGCCAGGGCATCAGCTGGATGGTATCACCCCACCAGGAATCATTTCAGCCTTCCACGCCGGCTCCAGCTCAAAGCTCCCGCATGGAGAAATCAAGAAAACAGTTAAAACTAGTTCAATCCTCCCCAGCTCACAGCCTCCAATCCTCTGCCTGAGAAATGCTTGCAATGCACTTCCCTTCAAGCATCGCTAAATATCGTTATCAACGCAACGCCTGTGCGACTCGAGGCACAGCTTGCTTCCAGAAGAACCCACAGCCTGGATGCGAGCATTAAAAGAAGGCACCATCCAACACCTCCAGCGCCTGCAAATCGTAACATGCGGACATTCGTATTTGTCATTCAGCACTCGCAGGTCTTACTTGCCGTTTCTGTGCCCCCCATTAGCCCTACCACAAGCTGAGGACAACTAATGCAGAGCTGATGCTAAAAGCCTTCTCAAGGCAAGGACTGAGTCCTGGTAAGCGATTTGGATCAGAATCACCTAACTGCCTTTAGGCAACACATGCTCTACGGGTAAACTGCAAGGCTGGCCAACAACTGTACAGACACCTTCTACTCCAGCCAAGGCTCTGACTTCAAAAGGTAAGTTGCAAAACCATTAGTAAAAACCCAATACAGCTATTTATGAAATGGGCAAGTCTGAGATCAGAGGCTAAGTCCCAACCTGAGTTTGGGGGAGGAAACTGGGCAAAGAAAATACATAAGAGAAGAGGAGACATTAAACTACACCTGCGGGACGAATTCTTCCCAATGTGGCATTTCACAGTTCTGAGCATCTCTTAGAAGCGACAGCTGTGTTGCTCAAAAGTGTTCTGTCCGTTACAGCGAGTGTCAAGCAGCCAGGTTGCCTCCCTGCTGCTGGCCACAGTAAAGCAGTTTGGAGTCCCTGTCCTCCAAAGTCTCTTGAAAGCTACGCCGATTAACAGGAAAATGCTCCTGAAGGCTCACATGATTGAATACCCTTCCCTGTTTCTCCCCTTAACTCTCAACATCACCAAAAAATCCCTTCTAAAATGAGCCAAACCATGTCCCACGCATCACTGAAGAAGAGGGGAGCTATACTTTTAAAAGTGCTTTTGCTCCAACTGGCTTCTGTAAAAAAAGAAACATTGCTCAAAAAAACCCCTCAAAGTAATGGAGAAGAGCCCTACAAGATTGGTTTTTAATCCTTTTTCCAGCGTAAGATTCCCCAAAGTGAGGGGGATGGTGTCCGAGACATCGCACAGCCCTTCCTTCATGCCGTTATCGAGGCAACACAAATAAACGGGTGACCTCATGCAGCACTCCAAACCCACGAACTACGCAACGCAGGCACCAGCAGGGATCATCAGCGCTTCATTCGAAGCTGACTTAATTACTAGGGATAGAAACATTTAGTAAAACTCATTCGGACAGTTTTCAAAGGTTTTGGTAACATTTAGTTAGCTAGAAGAGAATCCGTTACCACTATTTGTGCCTGACCACTCTCTTGCAGTTGGAGGGAGGAGCTGACTGTACTGGAAGGGTTAGACCTTTCCCAATCTGGAGTACAAGATCTCTGAGAAGGGAACCAAGGGGCTGAGAGGTTACAAACGTGATAACGCCCAGTTCCTGCCGCCTCAACAGGAGTGTTTTTATTAGAAAGTTGCCACGTTGTCTCTGCTGACATCTCCAAGTATTGACTGCACTAACACAACTACATGCAAAAGAAAACAGGCTTCAAAAACGAGCAGAGAAGCGATGGGAGAACGCGAGTTCCTGACTCCGTACAGCTCCGCTCTCAAAGTCGCAAGAGCAGCACGGGAGCGAAACCATCCTACCGTGCACGCATTGAGCTGCAGGAGGTGACAGGAGTCCTTCATTGCCGTCCTGTGGATCTCTAATCAGCGAATTCAGTACTGGTCACCTCGTTAGCAGGTGGCTTTCCTATCTGAAGGAGAAATAAGCTGCCCAAGGGCTAGAGAGATTTACAGGGACAGTCAGACCGTATGCACTTGGAAGAGATGATCATCAAGGAGAAGGACATCCGAGGGACACACGCACCAATGCAGGAGGAGACACGGCTTGGTACAAGCAGAACAGGACGGAGATGAAGAAGCAAGCTGTGGTTAGTCAGAACACCAGGGAAAGGTTTCTCTCGATCCAGGGGATGCCCACCAGAACCAGCCCGCCTGCTCCTCACCCATCACAGCCCAACCCAGCGGCTCTGCGATTAAGACCAATTTCCCGGCAAAGCCATTATCACGTGCAGCCTCTCCTGTCTAAAAGTGAGACCAGGAAACACTCAGAAGAAACAAGCTTTTGCCACCTCAATCTGTCAAGGCGTCACAAGGGTACAGTCACAAGCCTCCAGGCTGTGACAGAGCTGAGCAAAAGTCATAGGTGAGTAATTACCCCTTCATTACTAACACCAGATTGACTGGATTCCTAACAAGAAATGGTCTGACAGCTCTGGCTTGCCCGCTGGTGCAGAGGCAGGAGAGGATGGGCTACTTATTTTCCTTTGTCGAAGCTTGAGAAGCCAACCCTACCTGATCTCTGGGGTGACGTTTCTGGTGAGGATGAAGGAGACATTCCCCAGCTTCCTGGGTTGACCCGAACACTAATAATCCCTTACTCCGGAGTTAACATCCAAACCTGAGAAATCAAAACAGGCAGGACCGAAACCACCACCACCCATCTGGAGCCACCAGCCCAGCCTCCTCCCACGCACGCCCCAAACCGCAGGCTAGCCCAGTCTCCCAAAAGTATTAGCAGCAACAGATGTGGAACAAAACAGCATACTCCCGACAGAAAATAAAACATACGATGGAGAAATACTAATACAACAGATGGATGATGAGAAGTGTCTGTTTTCTAACAGAAGTTGCTTTTGTTTTCTTTTTAGTTGTCATCTCTGTAGAAGAGAGAGTGCTGAGAATCACTCCAAGGCTCGGAGAAAACACTGCTCTCTCTTTTTATATCGACCATCTCCCCAAGAAAACAGGTAGTCCCTGCAATGGGTTTTTTCCCTTCTCCTTAGCCAAAGAAATTAAGTTTTCTTTCGGGTACTAAACTTAGGCCTTTCATTTGCAATTTAAACTCACCCCAGCTTGCCTTGATCAGGCTTGGGTTATGGTCTGAGGGTCTAAGCAGCCACCACAAGTTTCCTTTACTTTACCTCATCGGGACACATGGAAGTCCCACCACTCTAATTTGCTGTGCCCTGCGGTGATGCTTTCCCCTCACAAGGAATCGCGTACCAATGGTGACGTTTGGGGCGTTGAGCCACAGGTCGGCCGCTTGCCGCGGGAAGCGAGGGGCAGTTTTGCAGCGCTATGAACTAGATTTCCCTCAGACCGCATGTGTATTTTGGACTCGTTACACTCCATGACAGTGACTGGATGCAGCAAGATTTCTCTGGCATATGCTTCAAAAAAATTCACGAAGAAAGAATTCTCAAAATTGGGAGAAATACTGATGCCGTTCTCCCATTCCCCAGGACCCCAAGGGCTGCTAAGCCTTAGCGCCAGTTTTATGGCAGCACACTTCAGGAATTCCCTGCCGTTCTCATCCCAGAGCTGCGAGGAGGCCTACGGACACAGTTTCTTCAACACTTCTGCGCTTTTCCTGAAAGTAGGTCAATGCAGTATGTCATCTGCCAGGCTGTTTTTGGGAAGACACGCTCCCTGCTCAGCCATGGCGCACATCGAGCAGGCCGGCTCCATCCCTGATGTAACCCTTCACCCAGCTGCCAAGTTACAGAAAAAAATTAATAAAACCAATTGTTTATGTAAATTAAAAGAGAAACTCAAACCAAAAAAGCCACGGTGAGCAAGAAACACACACCCCCCCCATCAGCATCCAAATCCTTTCCCTAGCATATTATAGGAGAAATAAGTAGTGACTTGAAAGAGCTTGAGAGGGATGCGAGCTGTGCGGTTCTGCTCAAAGCTGCCTCAGAGCTCGGCAGTGGGACAGGTTTCACAGCCGAGGAGCAGCTCCTCACTCCCCGCTGCCCCAGCCGCTGCTCCCGCTTTGAAGAGGAACAAGCAATTACCCCCACTTATCCAAATCTCCCTGCTTACGCTAATGCAGGGAAAGTCTGTACTCAGTTAACCTTGCTGAATCCTGGCAGCTGCACGGTTGGAACTAAATAGTTTCGCAGGCGGTGTTTTTGTTCTTAGTTTTGCTTTTAAGAAGTAAATATCCTTCCTCTCAGTTGAGCCAGTTTGGAGTTAGCCTTTCCAGCGGGAAAGTATTCCCAAACAGAGGATAAGCGTGTGCATCAGGAGTGCCATGTACTGACCTCCCATCCCTCTGCTGCTCTCGCAGAGATGACAAAGCTACTCCCTGTCCCGCACCGCCTGTGGGCGACCTGAGGAGCATCCTCATCCTCCAGCCACGCAGCCTCTAGC
>NW_009613335.1:45728-46705 GCF_000690535.1 Cariama cristata
CGGCGGCAGCACTCCGGGAGCCACGGCAAGGGTCTAAGCGGCTGTTAAAAAACAAGCGCGGAGAACAAAGCTACACTTAACAAAGGTAGGTGTCTAAGCGGTACAGCTGTCTTCTTGTTTCAAGGGGTGTGATAACACAGGATTTGGCAATAGGTATCCAAGGAGGCAGCCCCTTCTAAGGCTGGGCCAGCAGCTGTACGCGCTATGTGGCATTTTGGGGCTTCTGGGAGCAAAAGTCTGACTTTTCTTCTCCAAAGACCTAGCGTGATGTGGGCTGGAGGAAGAGAGCAAACATTCCAGTGCCACCTGCCCTCAGGCTTTCCCCTGTGTCCTCCCCTGCCCTAGGAACAGCCTCTAGGGATGAAAGTTGGGCTGGACTCACGCCTGCTCAGTTCTTCATCTCTTTGTGCCTTCATGCCGAGGACCTCCGTCGTACCTTTATTCCTCGCATGCCCCAAGCAGCAGCCTTTCACAGGAGAGTGCCTCCGTGCCCCCAGATACACCCAACCCTCTCCCGTTAGAGATGCCTCTGCAGGAGAGGGATGGAGAGAGACCTCAGGCCATTCTGACCACCGGGTACCACCACAGCACCTCGCCTCCACCACAGACGGGCATGTACATGTACACTCCTAATTCCCCATCCCCTGCGAGAAGGGAGAGTTACATAGACTCAACAGAAAACCCTCACACATTTTCACAGGCAGGCCCAGTAGTTTCCAAGACTAGCGTCTTGGAAAACTAGTGTTTAAGTATGACTATTTCAAGAAAAAAAACAAGTTCAGTACTTCCAAGAAAGACTTGGCTGTTTCTGTCCCTAGCAGAAGGGGTCACAGACAACAAGAACGTGGACTCCAAACTTAACAAGCACAGTAACGGTGCTACAAGCATCCCTCTGGAGTACAGGGACGAGGAGAACTCTATCTACAAGAAACAGTGGGTAGATTCCGCCCACCACCCCCGCCCCCCACCACCAAACC
>NW_009613335.1:46736-50408 GCF_000690535.1 Cariama cristata
CCCCCCCCAAGTATACATATAAATTTTAAAACGACATTTAAGTCTTCATTCCTTTCAGGGGCAGAATTAACACTCATCTTCATAAACTCCTTATCCCAACAAGCAGTACACATAGTACATATAGATAGATAGATACCAGATCAGAGCAAGATGCAGTGCCAAAAAATGCAGAAGAAATAATCAGAGCAATTTTGATTTTATTCTTCCTCGTGAATCAATCTTGATTTCCCATTCACAGCAGTCCCCATTCCCTAAACGACAGCTGTACACAAAGAGGCATCTGTCCTACCTTCAGCCATCAAACGAGCTGTCTCCCTAATCGGTGGTGGTTTAGCCAGGGTTAGGAACAGGCAGGATCAGCGGGGAAAGCCTTCACTGCAGCAGTGCTGCATGAATAAAGAGATCAGCAGATCCGATGAGAACGTAGGAAGCGCTCATACCAGTGCCAGATACTCACCGAGTTTAGTCAAACGTGCACACAAGCTCTCCTTCCATCTGCTAAGCTTCAGTGAAGACTTTCCTTTTAAAAAGCAAACGCCTTGAATATTAAATTGGGCCTGGGTATTCCCACTGAGAGAGCGTGCTTAGATGTCAGCAGTCGCCTGTTGCAAATGCTACCATATTTCCTGCATCAGTCTGGAAGAGAGACCACTGAAGATGCACACAAACACCGCCTCAGAAATAATTACTGGATTGGGAGTGTGTAAGGGAATGTAAGCTTTGGCTTCTGGAATTATCCCCGTGCAAGGAAAGCTTTCATTTTGCGTAGCAAAAAACCATCTGCAATGCAGATCCTACAGAGGGGAAAAGAAAACAAACCTACACACGAACCAAACGGTGGTTTACGTTACCAGATGGAGACAGATATCCAACGTGCTCTGCACCTTCCGATGCTCTGCAGAGCCAGAGCAGATCCGTGTCACCAGGGCAGCAGCCAGCCTGCCTCTCCAGAAATTAATTCAAAGCCACCCTGTGCTACCTAGCGGACTCATACAAGCACTACGTGGTTCATGGGCACCCAGAGCCGTGATCTCAGAGATGTCACCTAAAGCACTATCAGATGCAGAAGCATCTCCCAGACATTGGATCAGCAAGTAAGAGGTCTCTTCCAACCAAACAGACGCCGTGATTCTGTAGCACTGCTGCTCCCCTCGCAGCAAGGCTGCCGAACACGACCCACACGTGGGGCGAGCAGCCCAGGGATAATTACTCGGATCTGGTTGTGAGAACTGATGTGGAGTTCCCTCTCTCGGCTGTAAGCTTTTAAGATGTAACGCTTGCAGCTTTCATCCAGCGGGAGGGCTGGATATGCGCTTTTCTTTCAGGAAATTCCCCAATTGGCATTCAGTTACCAGGAACACACCAACCGTTTTGGGACACGAAACGCCAGCTGCAGAAAGGGCAGCCTCTGCTCTGAGGATCCACCCATCGAAACCCTCCCGGGGTTTGCTCTCAGGAACCGGGTGATGCAGCCCCGCAAAGATTCCGACCGACTCGAGTTCACGCCGCTGCCAGTTCCAATTAGCAACAGCACGGTGCTTTTACACAGGCTCTTTGCAGCAGCCTGTCCGTGTGCTGCCAAAACAACCAGCCAGCCCAGCCAAAGCCCCGACCACCGGCCAGCCCTTTATTTGCCATTCAACACCCTGCCCTGCCTCGCTCCGCGCTTTTCCCTTCAGCCTGTCGTTTGGAAACCTATCAAATGCCTTTGGTAAGCTGAACGTACTCCTCTTGCTAAATGCCTCTTATTCAACCCCACAGGGGTGTCTCCACCAAGCTGTGGATCGGTCATTCGGTACGGCGGTCGATTCCTGAACCGGCTACCCCCCAAAGCTGGCACTGCCAAGGGTCTCCCCTAGTTTCGCCCCTTGCTCGTTCCTGCCAGCAACCTGCCGTCCCTGCAAACAGGAACTTGGTTATAGCTTCCAGGTTTGGGTGTTGGCTCCGGTGCTGGATTTTCCATCTTTCCAAATCCAAACAGCTTTCAGTTGAAGCATTTGGAAAAAGAGAAAAAAAAAACAACAAAAAACCAACAAGGATTTGACTATTTCCATCCTCAGGCCCTTCCCTGAGCTCATGAACACATCTATTTCTCAGTGGATGCGCTGTCTGCTCTCGATGCACAGGGGCCCCTTTGTTCAGGGATCAGAAGCCAAGGCAGAAGGGATGGACGAGGCCGTCAGCTCCAGGAACGCACCTTCCCCTGCCTGACACAGCAGTTATTTGCACTGACCCCAACAGCAATGCCCCCACGTGCAGGGGGGTACCTGCACAGAGCCCATTCCCGGGGGGCTTTTCTTTGGGATTCAGATGTTACAGATGTTTCAGCTCAGAGCATGCACGTGAATTACACGACTTATTCATTACTGCTTTTGAGTTCGAGTAAAAGCACTGGTCTGCTACAAAGCGGAGACATTAAATATGTCCTTCTGGATGCCAAGAGGTCTCTGTAGAAAAAAAAACAGGTGTCTGAAGCTTGAAAGGTTTTTAAATATCCTGACAAAGAAAGAAATCTTCTTGTGAGCACAACCCTTGTTGTTTGTTTGCATCCAGCTGTGGCCGACGCTACCCGTACTTCATGTTTGCCCACCAACTCCCCCCTCCAGCAGTTCCTGCATCCAACACAGCAGACTGGACTTGCTCTTTGGTCCAGGCACCTTAGCTTTGAATGACCAACGCCATCTCACCAACCTCTGTCCCACAGTCAGCTCCTTGCCATATCAACAGACAAGAGACCTCACTCCGGGTCTGAGTTTTCTACATGGTTTGCATACAATCCCTCACACCCGTTTCTCACCGAGGAGATCCCCCATGAGTTGTAGCTTCTAAGCATGATGAACGCAGCAGTCATGCTGGCTCCTTCCCCATTTCTTCTTCCCTGCAGACTAGAAAGATGTCCTGTTGGATCTCACTGGTGGTAGCCAGGCGCACTAGGTTTTCCTCTGGCTGTGGATTCCCCAGGCATCACACACCTTCTCTGGCTTCTTTAAGCAGGCTCTATAACATACTGACCCTCCTTCAAATCAGTATCATTACTGCCTCCACTACGTTATCAGCTTCTCAAGTTTTCCAATACAAGACCGTAAAATTCCACTTTTCAGAGTTATTTAGCATCCCTGACTCCCTGCCAATGTTTGTTCCACAGTTTCCCCCTCTGCTTTCCTATTCACATCTCGCAGGACCGGCCGCTCATCCAGGCACCATTCACACAAACGTTTAAAAGCAGGCAAACCACATGCTTCGTGGAGCAGGGGAAGGACAAGGGTGTCCCAGCAGCCACATCACCCCCATGAGCAGGAAGGGCTGGGACACAGTAAGGAGCTGAATCTGTCCCCACAGCATCTCCGAGCTGCTGCTCACCTCCCTGTGCCAGCCTGGGCCTGACGAATGGCTCGGAGCTGGGTCTGAGAGCTGAGCCCAACCGCCTGAGAGCCGTGGGCTCACCACCTCCCACAGAGAGGAGACCCCAGGGGCCCTCACACTCCACCACCCAAAGCACTCTAATGGCAATCATATATACATGCAGAAGGCATAGATACATATACTAGGACCACATTTTTCTATTAAGTTTTCTCTTTGGCAAGGGTGGAAGATAAGGCGGCCACAACTGGCTAAAGACTCTTAAAGTCTCAAATTCAGTTTCCATAGCATGCAAGCCACTTCGCTCTTTCC
>NW_009613335.1:50468-64794 GCF_000690535.1 Cariama cristata
CCCATGGTCAGCATTACCTGGCCAAAGATTACAGCAGCAAAGAGATCAGAATTGTTTCAGGGCAGCAGAGAGGTGGCATCGTGGCTTTCAGTGCTGTCCGAGTGGTTAAATGGTGCTTTGCTCCGCATTGAAGATGGAGGCAAGTCCAAGGAGTCCTAGATCAGCATGTTCCTCAGCCAGTGGGAACATACCTCCAGCTCCTGGCACCAAGGAGTTTAGTATCCTCCCTGGACGTAAAGGCCAACTGAACACGAAAGCGCTTGTAAAAAAAAAAAGCAGCTGACTATGCAAATTTTGACTAGTTTTCTAGCTGCACCTTCACTTTGCCCAGCCAGACCGTAAAAGTTTGACGAAAATCACAGCTGTTCTCTTAGGGAGAGTCTCCAAGAGAGGGAGGAGAGGAAGAGAAAAGTGGAACATCTTCAGAAATAAACCCTTACCTATGCTAAGACAGAGAAGGTCCAAGCTTACGTCAGCTCTCACTTCAGTGACTGACCAAAGAACTACACAGTACCAAGAAATGCAACAGAACTTATTTCTGGCTAAAAATAGGCCCAGCTAATTAACAAAACCTTGTTAAAAAGGACACCCAGCAGCAAGCATAACCTCTTCTTTCTTTACAAAGGGATGATCAATATTGACTGTCTCAGCAGTAAATCCTCAAGATCACTTCAACGTGAGCAACTGCTCAGCCCGTGAGACAAAAACTCCCTCTGTACCCTCTCCTGGGATTCTTTTATAACTGTTTAATGTTGTGCAATGTTAGTGAGCTCTGCCTCTCTTAACCACTGTAATAAATACATATCAATCTCTTTCAAGTTTAATAAATAGAGATCCTAAAAGCTTTGTCTGGATCTGCTTTTTCCATTCAATTAATATAACACAATACCAGAGCAATGAATTATTGAAGAGAAATACAAGCCAGAGCTTTCACAAACACGCTCATCTCCAATAGCAATTTATTACAAATTAATAGTACGCTGCATTTCCTCCTGCATCACGAGAACTGGGAATCCGCTGTACCGTCAAGCTACACCAGCCACAAAGGCTTCGGATCTGCCATAAAACACTATAGTCCTGAGCACAAATAAACTGGGGGTGGGAGAGGGGAGCAGAAGGAAGGATGGACAACCGACAGAAAAACAGAATTCTCTTCTACTGTGAGGGTTTTCTACTCATGAAGCAAGATGGTTTGTAGAGGAATAATCGGTCTTTTCACATCTCTGCTTGTATCAGCACTCAAAAGCTTGCTCAGCGTGCCGGGCTGACAACATGGTTCATGTTCATTGCCGCATGAAAGCAATGCTGAAGTTTAAGATAAGCACTGCCGTGAACAGAATTGATTAGGTGCAAGTACGATAATTCATATTTGCACATTTAAAATTACATCTGCTCAGCAGGAGGCTTCCAGTATTTTTCACACCCTGCCCCTAACAACACGCTTGCCCCAAAATGACCCTCTAACTCTCCTATCGGAGATGAATCCCAAATTGAAAAGACAACATCTTTTCTTCAGCAAAGAAGCTGAAATGCCAACCAGCCAGAAAGATACTTCACATTTCACCAAGCTATTGCTCTGGAAGTACTCGCAACAAGCCCATCAGGAGCAACATGGGGATCATCACATGCCTGTTTTGGGGGTCTGTTTAACGATTACCTACTGGTCAGTGAGTTCAAAGCTCGTGTTTAATGTGGTTCTTACTAGAAATCATCTGAGCACGTTGATCCTCCAACCAGTTGGAGTGAAGGCAAACGCATTAGTGCTCAGCGTTCGGAAGATGTCACCCCCTGCAGCAGACAGACGGACATCTCTGGCCGCGTGTCCGCCGAGAGTCACTCCTCTGTCAGAGCAGCAAATCCCCACCAAACCACAGGCGAGGGCAGAGACCAAACCAGAAAGGATCTTCCCTTGATGGTTTTTATGTTTCCAACATACACTAGGAAGGAACGTTCCTGATAAACAGGAAAACATTCAACCACCACTGCAACTGCTGTGCCACCTTTTTCAACTTCATTATTCAATGCACCCAACCTCTCCCCATTCCTCTCTACCCAACGCAGAGCAGTGAATTCCAGAAAACCAAACCCAGTTTGTTTTCACCAAGCAATTTCTCAGCTCACTTAACCCCTGTGGCGCTAAATTTGGTGTCTCCTTGTCCTCCCTCGCAGCATAGTGGCAAACTCACCTCCATTTTTGATAGCTCTGATCCCTCGATGGAAATCTTCGAAGCTGATGACTCCAAGTCCGCTTGGATCGAGGTACTTTGTCAGGTCCTTCACCTGCAACCACAAAAGCAGCGTTATCCATAGAGTCCTTTGGGGAAATAACATCTTCCATCAGAGAAACACCTTGTAACAAATCTTTCCTCCCTACAAGGTTTGAGTTAATGACAGCGAATTTCTTAAATTGACACCAAACTGTGACCATTCTCCTTGAAAGAAACTTAAATAATCAGCACAGAGGGGTTAGTCAGTACTTGGCTGGTGCCGAAACTATTGTCTCAGTCTTCAAACGTAGGTCAGGGCAGTGTTTCTTGCCACATGGTCCTTCTCTGCCAGGGATTTGTTTATTTTTACTTTTTTTTTTTTAAAAGAGGTCCTATCTTAATTGGGAAAACTCAGTAATAGGCTGCCCAGTAGGAGGGCCTGATTAAGAGAATTCAGTGATAATGAACTGCTCCACGTTACAAATTTAGGCCATATAATTGAAACATTTTCACAATTAGACAATGCCCGAGGGGGGAGGAATTGCGTCAGCTAGCGAGGATTAGGATGTGGGTGCCGGAGCGAGCACACACGTGGAGCCAGGGACGCTTGTGAGACCTGGTGAGGATGATCTGGGCTCTCCAAACAGAACAGGCTACAGTTTGAGGGCAAAACCACAGTCGTTCCTCATGGTCCAAACAAACCCTTCAAAAAGGTGCATTGGGCTCCTTCCTTCCAGGCTTCCACAAGCCTGTCCTTCAGAAAACCCTTTAGACCACTGATGCTTCTCACGCTGAGACAATCAGATGGGGATTTTTTTGTTTTAAAAAAAAATGCATACCCTTCTTTTAAGAGATATTGAGGCACCTTTGTGTATTTTAGAGCCACATCCTTCAGCAGAGAAACAAGGAGGAAGCAGGGTGTAAGAGGTGAAAGAACGAACTGGACAACCAGCTCCATACTCAAAAGCTGCCAGCACCGCTTGCCCTCACCCAGCCAATCACATGGACCTCTTCTCCTCCTCCTCCTCAGCTGATGCACGGGAGGAAGTCTTTGGGCGCTCTGCAGCGCCGGATTTGTTCAGCTTTCATGAACACAACCAGTTGCCTTTTGACTCACTCCGGCAATCTCTTGGTTTTGATTTGTTCTTTGGGAAAAAGATGGTGAATCACCAAACCTCTCCTTCCAGGGAAGGAAACCTCACGTCTAAAAGGAGACTTAACATCTGAGGGTGCAGAGGACAACCCAGCCCAGCCACGGTGCTCAGAGCTGCCTGACTTGGTGTGCATCAGCAGGGCACTTGGTTTGCTTTCTTTTTATTTTTCTTAAACCCAGGTATGTGTTTATACAGGAAAAATCACATCTGCAACACGCTCAGAGCTGTTTGTTCACATGGTTTCAGACACATTTGGGGTAGGCAGGAGACGTCTCTGCTTCAGATGTCCCACCTCCCCGCAGTGGTGAGCACGGGGAAATCACAGGGCTGAAAACACACACACACAAAAAGAAACCCCAAACCAAAACCCTCAGCTGTACCTCTACAGGGTTGCCATGAGAGAAACCCCCAAGCCCCAGCGTGGCCCAGCCCTGCCCGCCTGCCAGCTTACTCCATCATGAACGGGGAAGAAGACAACACAAGCATCTTTTCCAGTTTTCTGGGGAACTTTTTTGGTAGATGGATAACAAAACTGCTGAACTTACATGGCACACGTTGACTGGGATGAGTCAGGCTTCTTGTATGTTAGACAAAGGTATTTTAGACTAACAAAAACAACTCTTAGGAGTGTGTCGGTTCCAGTTAATGGATCTGGCAGCTTCTCCGAGTTCAAAAGCTGTAGCTTAATTTGTTATCTGCGTATGTAGATAACAGAAAAGCAAGTGACATTTAAGCAGACTTGATAAGCCTATAAAGCGATTATCATGACGTACTCTAAAGTATAGTTTCTGTGAAGATCCAGCCACGATGACACACAGAACATGCCAGGCAGGGCAGCTTCTCGGGACCAAGGAGGGTTGCAAGTCCTGGTGCCAATACCCCAGCAAGGCACCTCTCCCACACCGGTGCTTGTGCAAGAGAGAGACAGAGTAGTCCAGCCACCTACCTATTTAAATTGAGCTGCGGGCAGGGGGAACTGTTTCTTAAAACTTCACAACCCTGACATTACGGGTGTGAACAAACAAAAGCCGCACAACTATTAGAGCTCAAGCCCACAGTAGTTATGTCGGTGCTTATCCACACCTGTCTATATTTGCTGCCCAGGCTTAATAAGAACTCTGATCATTAAATAACTGACTGAGGCAACACCACCAGACTGAGAGCGAGTTCTCGCTGACACTCGAAAGAGCTCACAACATCAGCAGTGCCTGCCTGGTCCCCTCAGCCCCTGCAAGAAGCTGTGCAAGGGAGAGCAGAGGCTGTGCCCTGTGGACCAGCATCTCCCCGCACCCACAGCGACGGAGCCAGGGGGACACTGGAGATGCTGGGGGACGACGACACATCCCTACCTGGGCCCTTTAATGCTCACGAACATCCAAACCTGCCTCCACAGCCTCTGGGGCTGAAAGCTCCAAAAGCTCACTATCTGCTCTGTACAGGAGTGCCTTCTTTTAACTCTTGCGCATCTATTTTCTGCTATTTCACCAACCGCCTCCCAGTTCTACCACCAAAAGAGGTGGCAAGGTACAAGCGTGATCCCCCTGGACTACAGCCTCCTCCCCGAGGGGTCCCAGCCTCCCCACCCTCCCCTTGCACGGCAGCCGCTCCAGCCCCTTGCCCATTTCAGTCCCATTTCCTGTTGCCTCTCCAGCCCCTTCATCCTTTTTGAAGATGAAGGCCAGAACCGCACACGTTATTCAAGACGGGGTACATCAAGATCTTGAATTATGCCAAATCGAGGTCCTCAGCATTACTGCGGTACCCCTCTCCCAAGGCTCACCGTCTTGTTCACCCCCGAGCTGTCATGGCACTGAGTCACTCGCATCAGGAACGGCCAAGGACAGCTCCAGCATCTCGCTCCCGGGTTGTAACTGCTCTATTTCTTCATTTTAATGACTAGGCTAAAACCACTACACCTTATGAGGATAGTTGGGAAAAACTCCAAGTGTTACGGCTCAAACTGTTTTAGATTTGCAAGTCTTAGCAGTTCTAAAGTCACAGATTTGTTTTTAGCTGAAAACTAATCTGCAAAGAGTGGAGTAATTACCACCACACTCCTATTAGAGCAAAAGTTAACGCTTTACCAATCCGCACTGTTAAGCTAAAACCAGGCAGATATAAGCCACAGTCACAGGGAGGTTCCTGCTTTTGGTCAGCTAGAAATATTCAAAGTAAAGGTTTTGTTTAACATGTTTGTTTGTAGCTGGTTACAAACTCTTCTTCGAGAAAAAGGAGCTAGAAATACAGAGCATTAAAGAGTCAAAGAGGATGACGTGGTTTAAATAGCTGATTTAAATCCTGGTAGAAAGCCAGAGGTTTAAACTACTTGAAGTCAACCTACCCTAAGCTGAACACAGCACAAGCCTGCAGAAGCAGAACCGGTGGGGAGAAAAGCCGAAGGGGCTCTGCTCACCCCTGTGCTGGGGACGAGGCAGAGCCCGGACCAAAGGCCGAACAGGCTCCTGGCACATTCCATAAGGGATTTCTCCTGGGAAGGGACACGGGGAGGGAAGCAGATTGAGGAGGAGGAGGAAGGAGGTCATCTGGCATCTCAACAACAGAAGAACTACTCATTGCACCACCAACCGTGCTACCACATCTTCTGTATTAAAGAGCTCTGCATGCTGGCAGGGCGTTTCGCCTTCCAAAACCAACAAGATTTGCTGCCAACCAACACCCATCTCCAACAAGCCACCTCCGAGATGCCGTACTGCTGTACCGGCTGTTAACCGCTTCCCCACCATGCGGAGCATAAAATGAGCTTCCTTGCTTCCACGCAGTGAAATCAGTTCAGTAAGTGATTTCGAGTCCCAGCTAAGCCGAGGGTGACAACTCCGAATTCAAAGTAACACAAAGGCTTGGCAGCCACACAAGGAAAGTTTTCCAGGGAGCCGAGGGATTCCCCAGCAGGCTGGAGGAAAAGGAAAAGGAAGCTCTAGGTTTTTTCTCTTTATCCTTATGGATGCTCCATGTCTCCACCACATAGCAAGATGGATTCAGCAGAACAAAATATCCACTGTGCTCGTTTTAAGCGTTGATTTCCGAAGGAAGCGAAGGCTACGCTGGCCAGCTGACACCCTCCTTGTAACCCCTGAGCCTGCCAGAAGTTTTCCTTCATGTTCTGGCAGAGACTGGGGTTGAATCAGCTTCCAAAAAGAAATTCTTTTGAGGGGTGAAACAAGGCTGGGAGATTTCTAGTGGCCGCAGCAGTCAGGCACCCCACAAGGAAGAGCTCCTACCGTCGTATGGTACCTCACACAGATGATGCTTCCAGCCCAGCCAGAACCAGGGCCACGTCTTGCCCTCCACGCCACGTAAGCTAGTTATTACCCTCAGTATGGCATTATCAAATAAGTCAACATTTCAGTACTGCTTTACTCTACACAGACTCTGGAAGCAAATCCAAAGGAGACAAGAGAGGAGGCATCGATACGGACATATTCCTGACAAATATCCCCAAATACTCAAGGCAGGCTGGCAAGCAGGCTGCAGTTCCCACCAAGAAGTTGTACACTTGCAGTCTCACACATGATGCAATAAGCAAAGACAGACGGTTTCGCCTCGGAGTCGCTCTCTCCATTCCTTGGAAGGGATTTGACATGTGGCCTCAGTCTTCTTCTGACAAGCGTCAAGGGAAGTCAAGGGAGACTGAGTGAGGGTGAAGATCTGGTCTGCTTAACAGATAACTTCTACTCTCAGGCCCCCAAAGGGACCAACCACAGGGGTTATGTGCAAAAAAGAACCTAGAGAGATGTTAGACACCTAGAGAACCCAGAGAGCTGTTACAAAGACACCAAGAGACCTGTCCAGAAAAGGAACAGCATGCCAAAGACCTACCAAGAATCTGGTTGAACCAGGCTTCTGGCTTGGCATGTTTTGGCCACTTAGGCAACCAACCTATCCAGGAAAAAGTCCACAAAACCAGTAAGTCCAGTCCAGATTCTGACTGGGGTGACACAGCATGCTTACTGCCAGCTGGGCCTTGATTTTAGCCCAGAATATCAGATGAACCATTGGCACAACCAGAGAAAGACCTTCCCCGGGAACTCATTGCCATACTTTGACCGGATGGCAGCAGCCAGCGCTGGCTGGGGACTGTTACAAAATGCAGCAGCTACCTGTAAGCAGCCCAAAACACATTGGCAATTCACTTATTAAAAACTATTTCTACAGAAAGGCAAAGGTTTAGCCTAAAGAGTGAGCATGGAGGCACTCAAACTAGAGTTTTGAAAGCAACTACTCAGCGCAAGGGCGGGATGGGTACCTCCACCTCAGGCAGGCATTCCAACAATGAGATTGTGGTGGGCAGAGAAAATACGTGGTTTCACGTGTACGTCCTGGCTGGCTCCGGTTCCCGGCCCCTCTGCCGCTGACTGCTGGGCTCCGCGCGCCGGGCTGTGCACACAAGCCCCCTCGACACAAACATGCAGTTGTCAGCAGCCTGGAAAGGAGGGATGGACCATCACCCTGCACGGCTCAAAAGGAGCTGAGTTCTGCTATGGAGGGATGGAACAAGAATAAAGACACCCTGGGTCCCTGACACCTACACAGCCCCCTCTCACAAACCCACACCAGTCCCATGCACTTCTTCTCAAACTATGTATCAATAGGAAATTTTTCTCTCCCGAATGGAGTATTACAGGAGAAACACAGAATCGGTTTGGTTGGAAGAGACCTCTGGGATCACCGAGTCCCACCTTTGTCCTAACATCCCCATGTCAGCCAGACCGTGGCACTAAGTGCCACCTCCAGTCTTTTCTTAAACACCTCCAGGGATGGAGACTAATAGGTTTAAGGACCTTACCCTTGCCTCTTCCCCTCCAGAAGAAACGGGAGCCTTCACGGTCAAATTTCAACACAGAGCAAGGCAGGACCAGACAAGGAAGCAGGGTCCACGCAAGACAAGCTGCAGCTTCAACATCAGCTTCCAAAGGGCCAGTTTCCAGCCGGTGCCTTTGAGGAGAGTCTACAGAAGGAAAGCAGCCACCCCTTTGGTGGGCAAGGACCCTGGGTGCGCACCAGGGAAACGAGTAACTGCAGCTTTTCACCATCCCTGTCAACAGGCCAGAAAGGCTTCCAAAACATTTATGTAGCTGTTTAATCAGCTTTGCATGATCAAGCACAACGCAGACAACATTCCCCACGCATCTGGATGTTTGGCTTCAACACAGACTCTGCAGTAGTACAAACAGAAAATAAAACTTTGCTTTTAATCCAATGCTGAGCTTTTTCTATCAGCCTCTACTTTTTATTTTCTCCAACTGGACCGCACTCCCTTTTGCTGCCCGCATGCTCTGCTGCTTGGATCCCTGCCTGGCTTAGTGCAAGGCTCCACGCTATGTTAAACATGCGTAAAGCCAGCCTTTATCTTCTGTTTGGCCTTAAAAAAGGCTGCTCGAACCACCTCTCCTCATCCGAAGTCTTTGGATTGTAGCAGAGTTTGGTTTACAAGGACCTGTTTGGAGACAGCCCACCACGTCCAGCAGTACCGGGATGGAGACCAAAGGTTTAAGGACCTTACCCTTAGGACCCTGAAGGACCCTTACTTCGTTCTGCCAGTAAGAAGGGTCTCAAGAAGGGACAAGACATGGGACAGCCAGAGCAGACCCTGCCAGTCAGCAGCCACCGCACGTGCCAGCACACTTTCTCTGCCAATTTACAACTTGGGGACTTTCAAGGAAAACAGAGGACCAAAACCGTCCTAAAATCCAGTGGGTCTTGGAGCTTTAAACACAGAAAACTCATTGACTTTGAATAACCAGGTCCAGAGCAATTCTGGGTATAGAGGGACCCACAAAGCCTGCTTGACTGAGACAGGACACGAAAGTCCAGGTACTTCTCATGTAACTCCAACTACCCTCTTATGTCTGCAAGAAGCCCAAATCTCCTCTGAACATCTATCTTTGGTGGAAGAAAAAACAGTATTGTAAGTCACACGATCCCTGAACTTGAGCAAAGAGAAAGTTGAATGCCGCATTGGCATAACTGCCAAATAAAGGGGATTTTTAGCTAGCAATACTCTAAAGCGCAGGAGAGGGCTCAGACCAGACGCTCTCCTCTGTGTTTAGCCAGATCTTTGGCCTGAGGTGGTACACAAGAATTTAACAGAGCGAGCACATGCAATGTAAAAATCTCTCATGGTTATGCAAAGGTAGATGCAGCATCTCTACCCTTCACATTTAACAGAAGGGTATGAGCCAATGTACTCACTTGTTTGTAAAAACTCACTTTGTCTCTCAAGGCTAAACCCATCCTTTCAAGAAAAAAAAAAAAAAAGAAATTTAAATGCTAATTACAGAAGCCAGAGTAGTTGTATTTTTTTTAGTCTCTGGGAAATGTGCAAACATGCCGGAACTACTGAATCTCCTGCAGCCAAGTACCGGAGTAGCTGTACAACTTGCCAAAGACACAACTGTCCCTATACAGCCGTTCTCTTTAGATCGTGCAGTCGCTAAATCAATGGGTTGCAATGGAATCAGCTGAAATGAATTGATCCCTGTTAATACAGCATTTGTCTGGACTAAGACCACATCTATCCTCCCCGTGCCGGGTGCTGAGAGAGCATTAACACGCCGACAATGTGAGCATAACTTAATGTTGCTTCATGCGACATATTTCCCAGATGGCTGCTGTGATCTGAACCACGGTCGCAGCGATCCCAAAGCCAGGAACACCCTCTCCAGCGCTTCACTTCTGCAGCTTCATCAACATAAACAGGCCGAGTGGAAGGCCGACAGCTCGGGATTACACTGGCTCCAGCAATGTTTATAGGAACCGACTCCATAATTTGTTAAAGGATCTGGCACTACAGAAAGCGGGCAGAACCTCAGAGCAGGTTTCTATTCTATTGCAATTACACCTAATTAACTAACCTCTAAAATACCCTCAAGGGGACAGATCTCATTACAGGGAGAAGCAATGGTCAATTCTGAGTAAGCAGTGCAAGAGCTGCATTATTTATTTCGCAAGCGGCAGCACTTACCCAGGGCTGCTGCGAGCGTGTTGCTCCGAGTCTTTTCAGAAGCTCCAGGAGAAGATCAGCAAGCAGGCTGTGTCTGGTCAAGTCTCTGTTTAAAACTCTACCGTAAGCAACATTTGGTGAAGAGCTGCTTTCTGCAACGTCCCTCCCGAATCCTGCACAGACATCGGTTCACCTGGCCTTGCTGTCACTTCAGTCCCAGAAGCTTCAAACGCTGCATGGTTCTCTATCAATCTAGCACTTGAAACCAAGAATCAAGACATCTTTCCGAGAAGGCGACAAAGAAAAAGATTCAGCCTGGTTTATTCTCATCTCTTCCTGCTACAGAAGAAATAATCAGACCTACTATTTAAGGCAAAAGGGGAATAAACCTCTCATGTTTATCCATCAGCTTGCAAGTATTTGAAGAACTGGAATGGGAGAGGGATCACCCACAAACCAAGGGAGAGAAGCCCCAGCAGTTCCATCGTTTCCCTGAAACGAATCAAGCAAGTTCCCCAACAGGAACGAGCTCCCCTCCTTTCATACCTGCCCAAGAAGACGATACCCTCACCGTTTAACACATCCACTTGCCTAACAAATCCTCCTATTTATCCAAAAGGAAAGCTGCTCGGCACTCCATCAACTTTTGATGCACGTCACCTACTTGGGGCAGTTTCTACGCCAGTCTTGCACCCAGCTGACTTTGGTCCTGAACCACAAGTCTCGATGCCGCTCACCAGCTTCTCCCCGGGTCAGCGGGCTCTGTCTGCAGGCACAGGAAACACCAGAGGAGAGAGACGGGAATAGGAGAGCATTCCCTCCCCAGCAAACTATTACTTTCCTTTTTGGAAGAGGAAGGAAGAAGTCTCCAAGTCAACTGTGGGCCAAGAACAAGCCTAGAGTTGATGCAAATCTCCTGCATCTCTCTCCCAAAGCCACCGTCCCAGTGCCATAAACATCAGGAGCGTGCAAAGGAAAAGACTTTCCTTCAAACACTCAAAATTCAACACAAAGAAGAAAAAGAAGCCAGAATATGTTCTAAAGAGCTGGCAGCCAAAAAAACCTGAGCACCCCGATTCTTCCTACCCACCCTGATGAGAAAACAGAACAACTCGGTGCATAGTGTGGAGCCGAACTGCAGGATGTCTTCCCAGCCCAGATCACTCACATTTAGCAGTTTTGGGTTGGTTTGGTTTTGTTTTCGGGGTTTTTTTTGTTGTTTTTTTTTTTTTTTTTTCCCCTGCTGGTAGAAATCCCTCTGGTCCGTACTAGGTAACAGGCATGAGCACGGGACCTTTTTGGCTAACACGACCAGCTCCAAGGCTTATCTGCAGGCAGCCGGAATAGCTCTATGCTCACCACAGCTTCGGGAGCCTCGCTTTATTGTATTTTTAAGTGTGTTCTCAAATGTCAAGTATGACTGTTTCCAAATTGTCCATCATTTGTTGTCAGTGAAGCATAAAAACAAAGAAATAATGTTTCTAAACCATCCTTGAAGTTAACAGGAACATAAGTTACATTGAAATGGTTTTATCCAAGTTTAAATGCGTTTGTCTCAAGCGTTCCAGATTTCCTGTGGCTACCTAAGTGCTCAAAGGATACTCTACTACAAACATACCCATTTGTTTAATGAAACTTGAAAAGTGTTCTTCCTCCACCCTCCAAAGCTTTGTTTCTAGTTTTTGTTCCTCTAATGACACGAGAAACCTGTTCTCACCCTTCCAAACACACAGCTCGGAGGCAGGAGACTGGATTTTAAAGGGAAAAAAAAAAAAAAAGGTTTAGTGCTAGGTTACTTCTTACATAAACCACACGCATTAATGTAGGCTGGAGCCACCCTTGGGGGAAAAGCCAAGCACCACAACCGAAGCCACGCCGGGCTCGAGGCGGGACGGCTGCATCCTGCCGGAGAGCGGAACTGGGGCAGCAAGCCCACGTAGGATTGTAGAGCTGATCGGAACAGACAAAAAGCAACTCCATAAAACATGCCAGGAGGTCACATACCGAGGACTAGACATTTTCAGACGCTGAACGTTTTGCGGTGCCTGGTCTAGTTTCATGTGAAATCCTCTGCCACAAGCCCAGGTATTTCTGGGGTGGGTGCTGTTTGGTTACAGAACAGCCTGTCCGGCCTTATCAAGCCAAGACTGCAGCTTTTGCTTCTGTTTCCTCCCAACCAGGTTAGAAAACAGCACAAAAACCCCACGGCACTTCCCAGAATAAATCTTCTCGCTAGCTCAGGACTCACTTTTACTAACTCACCCTCTCCAAAATACAATATACATGCTATAATCTCTAAAATAAGATCATAATAACCAGAAACAGGAAAATCCTATTACTGCCAAAAGCACGAACACGCAAACCGTGAAAGCAGGGCGGGCAGGAGATGCATCTCTCCACTTGCAAACCCTGGGAATCTGGTGAGCACAAGAAGTCTCTTGTGAAGCCCAAGTGAGTACACGACACGAGCCTGTCCTCGACTGGGCAGCTAAATGTTAGAGAGCCGAGCGCGAGAGAACCAACTCGCCCTCCCCAGCCAGCCGGAGCCCGCCACACTGTCAAAACCAAGTTTGTCGTAACACAAACAAGCACGATTCAGAGACCAGCAGAGCATAAAGACTCATTTCTTTTTTAGAACTGCTTCAAATTATTTCTCTCCTTTTGGCAACCCTTCACCCAGCCTTCAGAAAGGGCTGTTTGTGCAAAGGCAAGTACAAAGCAGATGTGCCGGAGGGGGATTAAAAGGACTAAAGAAAGCCCAGAACCATTTCTAGGCTCAGAGGTAGCTTCTCAGAAGAAGGGAGAAGAGGCTGAGATGCCATGAATAGCTTGGGAAGCCCAGGACTTCAGGGTGGGATTGTAAGCACCGGGCATACAAGCCTCACCGCACCACCACCACCACAAAACCCCCGTGACACCGTTACTGTGGCTCCAGCAGCCCCCACATGCCCCATATCCTCCCCATCCCCAAGCAGAGGAGCAGCCAGAGGTCTGCATTTTGCTCCCCACGTTCCATCGCGCGGCTTCGTGGGTCTCTGCCAGGCTGGCAGCCAAGTCACCTCCCCTTCACAGGGGACCTGCCTCTGTGCTCTGGCCTTTCAAGGCCTACCTCTCCCATCGGCATCCCTCCTTTATCCGCTACACCTCTGCCACGCCACCCACGCTGCCAGCCTGTCCCCACGATGCCACCAAGGGATGGATGCTCCACGGAGCCTGACGAGGTGCAGCACAAAGTCCAAGAACGAGTTCCCTGTTGCACACCAAGGTCTCCAACACCTTCCTTGGACCTTTCAGGGCAAGTAACCTCCCACAAGCCTTCCTTCTGCTCTTTGCTTCCTTCTGCTGTGCTCCTGCCAGCACAGTAGTCCCAGAGCATCAAGGAGCCAGGAGAGGATTAGCTAGTCGCTGCATTCATTTCGCAGCCGTAGGAAAAAAATTCCACAAGGATATCCAAATTTTATTTTTTTCCCCCCCTAGCTATAATCTTCTCATGCACACACAGTGAACAGGGCAAAGAGCTGCCACTCCCCTGGAAAAAAAAAAAAACAGAATGTGGCCATGCAAAAGGGAGACAACAGATGCCTTTTAAACCCTCTACAGCCAAACGCGGCAGTAAAAGCCACAATGTCCTGCTCAGCTTTTAAAGTCAAGGTGGGACTGAACATCACTTTCCCATCAGAGGAGTTTCACTTTCAACACAGCCATACTTTCCCCAAGCAGAAGGGCCCCTCAAGCAGCCCCTCGTTTCACGCCGTGTTTGCTCAGGACCACCGGAGCAGCCTCACGGACCCCGGTCCAGCGCCCTGCCCCGCGCCCCGCCGCAGCAAGCCCTCGCCGCTCGTTTCCTGCTTCTGCTCTCTAAAATCTGTTGGTTTGGGCTCCTTTTACCTCCTGCACATTTTGCTTGAGCCCAGTTTCCTATTGGATTTTCCACAGGGCTGTCGGCAGTCGGCTCTGCCGAGTCTTGCCAGATTACGCAGTTCCCAGCACCGGCTCCTCTCCCT
>NW_009613335.1:64837-73695 GCF_000690535.1 Cariama cristata
GCAGTCTGCAACCTGAAAACCTCTTCCAGAAGCAGCAGTGACTCCGTGTAACACTACCGGTATTTCACCGAGGGATATTGTAGCCGAGGGAACAGTAGTTCTTTTTTCTGAAAAACTATAATGCATTATTAAAAACAAACAAACAAACAAAATCAGACTACCAGGCTGCTCACAACATAACCTAACAGAGAGGCATTCAGCCTGCAAACAAAGCTTGGCCACCAGCTGTAACCAACCCTTGTAACACGGCCAGCAATGCTGCCCTTCCCATACAGCACCACGGGACATCCCCCGAGCCCTCACTGTCCTGTGCCAGCACCCTGGTGACACACCAGAGCCAGGATCCACGCAGGCAACACCAGAATTGGTATTGTTTAAGCAAGGGCTCAAATTTGCATCAAATACCACTGCCACCTGATTGCTTGCTTCAGCCTAATTGGTCACCACAAAGAAGATAACGCTTGGCAAGCAAATTCAGCAGTTTGGCATCACTGGTGTTTCCTTCTATTAAAAGGGGGTTTTGCTGGTACAATATAAGGAGCCAGCCGGGAAGAAGAATTGCTCGGAGTACGCTGAGCACCAAGCAGCCTCCCCACATCTCTGCTTTAAGAGAGGTTTTATCCCTAGAGAGGGGACAGACCCTGACCAAAACCAGGGCCAAAGCAGGCATCGACCCCAGGACGTTCACAGCCATCAGGAAGCCTCACACCAGCAGCGATGGAGCCCCAACCCAGACCTGCAGCTCACCAGCGCTCTCCCTTCCTCACCGCCGTTGAGAAAACCCCAGCCCAGCCCCAAAACCACAACCGCAGCGCACTGCAGAAGTTACCTACCATCGCTTACCTTTATTCGAGTTCTGCTTAAACTCACTTTGAACCTGCTTTCCCCCTTGGTGGTAGCAGCAGTTTGGGAGGAAGCTGTCCCCAAGGCTGCCCTTGGTCATGTTTCCTCCTCTTCTCTCACAACCCACAAGGCCATTAATAACTTACTCTCTGCCCCATTAATAACTCCAGCAGAGACTCTCCAGAGAAGGGGAAATCTCAACCCTAACCAAAGTTTGGGAAGAAGAGATGATTTCTGTCCAACTCAGAGCACCGCAGAAAGCCCAAGCTGGCATTTCCACTGCCCCATTACATCTTCACGGCTATTCCTTGGGCTTGGAAGTTTTGGGTTCCCAAAACAAGGTTCACACCAGACACCACTGATATTAACTGTGACCCCTCCCTACTCGTGCAGAGGACGAGCTCCCTTTGAGCCTGTAGGTATCTTCCTGCTATCAAGCAGGAACACACAAAGATATTAAGAAACAGTGATTTTTACGCCTTATGAAATCCATGCTGTGTGTTCAGTTAAAGACCTGGCTCCACTGGGAAGCCTCAGACCTGGCCCTACAGCTCAGGAGCATCAGTGGGAAGCATCAGCCTTCAGCAGCATCCCACGCTTGCTTCGCCATCGTCACGCAACCCGGCCACGCATGGACTTGCCTCCACCTCTGTCACCAGCGACGCACGGGCCATCACAGCCCTGCTGCCACCAGCCACGCTACAGCACAGCTCGGCGCCGACCTCCTCCAGGCAGAAACATCCTGTTAAAGATCAATTTGAAAGGAGAATGACAGATACAACGCTTTTAAAGCGGAAAGTGAAGGCTGAAAAGAGCTTTGGGGGGTCTCCTGGACTTGAACAACTAGAGAAGCATGACTGCCTTGCAGATTTGATTTGGTTAGTTAAGCAAACAGCTGTATTGCAGATGTCACGAAAAAACATCGTCAGGAGAATGGCTCTGGGCAGCTTAACGCAGCACCTAGAACACGCGTTATAGTCCAAGAGGAGGTGGAAATGCTTTTGGCATGTGGGAGCACAGGAGCCATTAACAGCCCCAAACGCACAGCTCCCCAAGGACAGATTCACGCTCTGTGTCAGCGGGCACATCTCACAATGCGAACACGGTAGCGAGATCTCAAATCGCTCCCTAATCCCATTCATCCCTGTGAACGCACCGTCCTGCCAAACCCCGGGCTGCATCCCGATGAATCAGACGGCATTTTAAGCTTCAAGTTGTCGGAGCTGACTTTCTGCCGCATCCCTAACCGGCACCGCGCTCCCCTGACCGCAGCACGCCGGATAAAACCTGCCACCAAAGCAGCACCGCCACCTCTAAGGAGAAGCTCTCCAGAACCAGTCTGGCAGCATTGTACCTACATTTTTTCCACGGATGTTTGAATTTAAGCAAACAAGCGGAGGGAAAGGCTGGCATTGCTCACTCCAAGTTCACCTGGAAGAATCAGCCCTGTGCCCTACGATCAGAAACCCAAGCAGGATTATGAAGGGTTGGAGCCAGGCATGAGAAATTGGGGGGAAAAAAGCAAACCATGGTCCATCCCCATCCCATTGCCTGCTCTCACAGGGACTGTACCAGCAGCTGGAAATCCGATGGTCCTGGGGGAGAGGAGAAGCCGAGGGCAGCCCACCAGAAGGAGATCACCCTGCCCGAGCAGAGCCGTAGGCTGTGGCTAATGGGAAGTCATTTGTTTCGCAAAAATTAAAAGCCAGGAGGGGGAAAAAAAAAAAAAAAGTGCTAGGTTCAAAGCAGATCTCATCTGACAACAAGCAGCAAACGAAAGTCAAAACAAGAATAAAATTGGGAGAAATCACCTAGGCAATTGTTGTAACGACTATCAATTACTGGCTGTATTGAGTTACGTCATGATATAAGCAACTCTGAAATGCTTTGAGAGCGTTCAGTTACAAGCGATACCAGGTCGAAACGACTCTGAAAAGAGCCGAATCACTGCGTTGTGGTGCGGTATCACATTCCAGTCGGTTAACTATGATGACCTCAATCCAATTTTTATTAGTCACAGCCTTAGAAAATCTCCTGCTCTTGAGAAGGGAGAAAGCCTCACGTGAATCCACCTCTATCTTACAGAGAGCAACCCCACGCCACATGTGAAACATTAAAGCAAAACTTTGGAAGAATTTTTATTGCATAAAAAAACAACCCTAGGAAAAAGCCCTTGCAAGCTTTTTAACAAATAATTAAAACAACAACAAAAAAATCTGTCACTGGAAACCTTTAGGTGGGGTCCTTTTCGCCTGCTGGGGCTCCTGACCCAGCCTTCGGCAGCGCTCACCCAGTACAAACTGGCCTCGCAGCTGGGGGTTACTGGGTGCCGCATCCACACCCCACTTCCCTGGAAATCCCACATTTGCCCTTTGCCCACAGCATTTGCCAACTCTACAAAGGTGGAACTCATGCTTTTTCTTTCTTCTGGCAAGTGGCGGGGGGAGAATATTTCTTTATTTGCAGAAATGATCTCATATTCCAGAAGAACAAACCTACCTTTTATCAAAATCTGTCATTAAAATAAATCAACACCCTGCTGTACTCTCAGTCTGAAGGAGAAAGGAAGAATAAAAAGGTTTCTTAAATAAACTGGTAGCTGGGATAAAATTACCGTCGCCACCCTCCTCCCAGCCCATGCAGACAAACCATGCCTTTGAGTATTCACGGTCCTGCCAGACTCCATCCAGCCGGGATAAGCCATCAATCTGATTACGGCCGCAAACATATACCATCAAAAAAAGATCTGTTTGTGGTACGATACGCTCCTAACCCTTCCCAGCCTCTCTCAGGGATGTCTTCAAGAAGCTTAAAGTCAAAACTTAGCAGGAGAAGCAAAAACCCAGGAGCAGAGAAATCATCTCTTTATTGGAGTCTTTGGGACATTTATAAATGAATAAACTTTGCAAGTTCCATTTTCAGCTATCTGGCAACCACCTCACCCCAAATATATTACATGAAATATGTTGGCTTGGAAGCGTTTTTGTCGCAGAGGGAGAAAGGAAAACTCCCATCTCGGAGCTCCGGCCGAATACAGATGTGTTATTAATGATGATAAAAGACCCTTTGAAGAGGGAGGCGGGCAGAGGCAGACCCAGCCAGCGCGGTTCTGGGGTGAGGAAGGGCTCACGCCTGGACCGGGAAAACAAACGGGAATTTTGCCATGAATTTCTATGGTGAAAAACTGGGCCCTTGGTCAAAGCAAGCAAAATATTTCAGATTCGTTTTTCTTCCAAAACACACACGTGTGCCCGCAGGCACGCTCAGACCGATCATACACCCACGGTTATCACCCCCATCGCAATCCCAGCTTCCCCCTCAATAGCAGACACCAAAGTTAAACTGTAATTAAAATCTCCAAAAGGTATGGCAGCAGCAACACAGCTGGAGGCAATTTAAGCTTCACTCACGTTTACACGGCCTGCAAATCCACCCAAGATAGTTTTAGAAATCTGTTCATAAGCAGCGCCAATATTTCCTCTACTCAAAGGGTGTATGAACCCACAAAAAAATTAAAAAAATAAAATTGAGGTTTACTCGTGACAGAGAGCCAAACTATTAGATTTCACAGGGAAGTAGGAGAAGACACCTAGGGGAATAGGGAAGGCGTCCAAGATCGGATGCAATGTCAGCAACTCCAAGAGAGGACTACGCTGGAGGTAAGAAGCATTTGAGCCAGGGTCTGCCTGCAATTCCCAATGGATCCATCGAAGGTGAGCAGCAAAAGCAAGCTTGGATTCACCAGGGGGGAGCCACTAAAAAGCTGTAGTTTGACATTACCCAGACTTCATTCCAGAAAGTTAATTGCCGTATCTTGTAGATTGTTCTATTTAAAAATAAAAATCAACCCCACAATTCTTCGCAGCCACTATCTGGAGCGACACTTGTTGCCCCAAAATGTGATTTCTTCCGCCGCATCCAGCTCAGGCTGGGCACCTCATCACAAGAAGCTGAGAAGGTGGTGGGAGGTCAGAAAAGCACAACAGACCTGATAAAAAGCTTCAGAAACCATCACGCAAGGAAAAGTTAAAAGCTGAATATGGAGAGCTCGGCTGAGGATTAGCTGATGTGGGGGCAGCGGAAGGCTGGTAGTCAAGGACAGGGACTTGAAGGATGTAAGTGTTAAAGACAGCAAAGCAAAGCACATGGAAAAGAAGCCTGAACTGATCATCAAGAAAAAAAGAAAAAGCTTAAGATCTCAGAGCATAGAGGGCAGAGATGCTGTAGAGCTTGGAGCGTTGGAAAATAGGTTAGACAAACTCTGGGATTTCTCTCAGTTGAGTAGAGGCTGCAAGATCATGTGGTGCAAGAGGCTCTTCCACCTCCGATTGTCTTCTAGATCAAAACAAAAAAAAAGAAAGAAAAGAACCGAAGGTGCCAGCAGGATAGCTTCTCCTCATGCCTCACAAACACTCGGCTCTCCTCCGCCCCGATCCTGCCTTTCTAGCTAGTAACAAACCCAGTGAGAAAAGGCTTGGCCTCTGTCACCGCAGTCGGACACAGTGCAACTGTACAACAGGCAAGCCAAATTCTGTATTTGCTGGTTTAAAATTATTGCATAATGGCCTCAGATTCTGTATAACCCCCACAACTACAAGACACAACCCTTCTTGCTTTACAAGTTGACATAAAAGTTACGCAAAGTGTGCCTCTACCTCTCGACTGGCCGTCAAAACCAACCTTACTCCAGTCTTTGGTACCAGCCAGCGCAAATCCCTTTCGCTGCTACGGCGTCAGATCCCCGGTGAAGCGTAGTGATAATGGGGAGGGAAAGGAGACGATAAAAATACACCACCGTTATGAACTGCCTCACACGCTACTCATGAGCGGCCCAGAGGTTTTGCATGAAAAGTCAAGTCATTCTCAAGAATTTTCCACCCCACATCTTGTTTCCAAGTCCACGGAGCATTAATGGGTCCCAGCAAGCTTTTTGAGTGGCACACCAACGCCCACCCGTTCCGGATCGCTGGAGGACAGTCACATGGCTGTACCTTCTCTGCTCCAGGCTACCCCACCTAAGGGCATCATCCCCAGCTGCTGCGACCTCAGCACCATCCTTTCCATGCACCTTTTAAAATGAAGGTACTGGCAATAGCCTCAATCCCTATCAATTTTTATCATTTCAGAGAAGAACAAACTGTCTTTAGATTTCCACGCCTTGATCTCTTCCAGCCCATACCAGCACTTCCCTGCCAATACCACAACCATGAAGCTCTTTAAGGCAGTCTTCCAACAACCCAAGCTACTTAAGCAAAAAAACCCAAAAAACAACAAAAAAACCCACACCAAAACCAAACCGCACTCCTGCTGCCCCCCAGTTTTTCTACCCATGGCTTTCATCATGCAGAGAAGAAAAAAAAAAAAAGCATAACAGAAACTCACAATCATATTTTTATGGAATAAATGCCAGTTGGTCTCTTCCTTCTGACATTTAGCTAATAATTGTTTCAGCCAAATAACCCGACAGCACTGAGCTCAGTGGCCCATAAATGCCTCTGGTGTTTCACTGAGCACTACAGACGACGCTTGCTGCTCCCCAGCACGTGTGGTTTTATACCCACACCCGCCTGCCTTAACCCCGCAACCCTCTCCGAGCCCGCAGATGAATCAGCTGGCTGCCATGACTTGCTGGGCTTCAACTGAGCAGTTTGTTCCACCACCACCCCACGCATACCTTCCACACATCCACCCTCGTGGGCAGAAGCCAGGAGGGAGGAAGGAAGGGGAGAAGAAAAGGAAGCAGGTACCTCCTCTTCTTGCTAAGCAAGAGGGAGAGTAAGAGGACTGGAATTTGCTCCTTGTTAACTCAAACCCTGGCACCTCCCTTGCAAACTTCCCAATCCCAGCACAACCTTTGTTTACATCTTGAAGTTTCCTTTTAGTCATCTTAACACCATTTTACCAGCCTGGTGATGCTCCCATCCTTTAACTTGCACCAGAAGTGGATTTTTTTTTGTTGTTTTTTTTTTGTTTGTTTGTTTGGTTGGTTGGTTTTTTTGTTTGTTTTTTTTTTTTTTTTCCAAAAGACCCCTTCTTGGCTCAAGTTACATCCGCTTAAAACAAAACAGGTCAAGAAACTCGCAGAACTCCTCCCTTTACTGCTCTGCACATCTCCTGGGAGCTCACAGACCCCATCACCAACCACTTCTCCTTCACACGCTTGCTTCTCTAAGCCGCAAGCTCCTAAGAAGTCCTCCTGCACACAGAGGCATCACAAACCCTACTTTTTTCTCTTTTGGCATGCCTCTGCCAAAGGCACCAGGCTGCGTTCCCTGGGGTGCCCATTACCTGTTGGCTCGGCCGCTGTCACATTAACCTCGCCAGGGTGTTGAGCACTCGCTGTGCTGAGAGACAGTTGTTCTGCACGCCAAGAGCTAGCTATACAAGTCTCTTGCTGAAGATAAATGTCTCGAAAAAGCATAATGTATTTCAGCATGGACAGCATTACCGGTGGCTGTGCTCAGTGGGAAGGAATGAGAGACTACAAAAGGACAGCCAAGGCAAGAAGCCTGCACACAACCACTTCTAAGCTGGGTCCGTACGAATAGATAGCTTTTCATGGCACAAAACCTCCGCGGACACCCTGCTTCATTTAGGAGAGACTTGAACAGTTCTCAACCGCTCCTCAGGCCAAGATCTCAAAGCACTTTACAGGTCTGTTGTCGTCCCTTTGAAGCTCTGGTACAATTCCCACGTCAGAACCAAGGCATAAGGCTCTGTGCGGGACGGGAGCGGCAGGTCGAGGCCAAGCCACGCACGCTGCGGGCACTAACAAATGCCGGACCCGCCTGCCACGTCCCCTGCCACGCACACGCAGTCTGCCTGCCCTTATTTCCCACCTACTTGGGCTGCTCCATACCAAATGCGCAGGGAGACGCACACCAAGGCGAACGGTCTCCTGGCAAGCTCCCACCGTGCCCCGAAGCGACGGCCATCACGCACAGGGTCTGTGAGCTTCCGCGGAGCAACTCGCACGCCGACGTGAACGTACCAGCTGCTTTTGCTTTCTCAGTCAGCAACGGGGGGGGATACGCAGCAGCACAGAGCGCCTGGATCACAGCGGGAAGACCTAAGTCAGAAGCTTTATGCTGAACAAAGCTTCTCTCACCCGGTGGATGCAGGAACACGATGCCAGGATGATCTGGTAACTGCCCCTCGGTGCCACGACGCTACCTGGTTAATCACTCAGTGAGGCAGTAAGCAATACCGTCTCCACACGCAGTGCCCCTTCGCAGCAGTGATCTGACCAAGAAGTTGCATATCTCCACTTTATAGAGGTATTTTCTAAAAGAAATGCTTCTATTTTATCTTTAAAAGGAGTTTTTACCATGAGGACAGAGACAAAAAGCTCCCCTCCACACATGACGATTTGCTTTGTCATGCCACTTTACTACAGCTAGAGAATTAAAGCAGATCTCCTGGGTGAGCACATAGAAACTTTGTAGCAATACCTGCACACTTTAAAAAATAAATCTTTTTTCTTGCAGCAACACTGGCACAGGCCAATGCACAAAACATCAACAAATTCATTTCCATCCCCTGGTACGCTGCTGGAGCTCTCTCCATTTTGGGTCATAGCAGGCAGCTTCAAATTACATCGCATCTGATCTGCTGCAAGGAAACGCAAGCTCACCGTGGTACAAAGCAGCGGAAAGGAGGAAAAAGAAAATAAAAGCACATTCAGGATTGTCAAACCGGTGATAAGCAAGCGCTCCGCACTCAGCACGGTGCCAGCAAGCCCACGCGGGGACCCTCGGCAGCGAGGGGGGCCAGGGGCAGCTCGAGATCCTGGGATCTCGCCACTGGTGCCTTACCCACAGGAGCTGCTCAGACAAACCTACGTGTGTCACCGATGGAGAACAAAGAGCGGGGAGGCAGGCTCCCAGCGGCGCGGCTGAGATGCAGTTCCCAGCAGACTGGGACCTGGAAAATACGAGTTCCAGTTTTGCCCAGCTCCCTCCCTCTCTCCTGCATCCATTTAAGCCCACGCATGCCCTTCACCCGGGACAATCCGA
>NW_009613336.1:0-19890 GCF_000690535.1 Cariama cristata
TTTAAGTGCAACTACTGGTTCTTGCTACAAGGTCTGTCTGTTTATAGGAGTGCCTTGCAAACTGCCTAGGCCTCCTCTTTTTCTTCTGAAAGGGTGGAAATGCCTTGAATCAACCCAAATATGAGAATTAAAGGTCACAACTGGCCCCTGCAATTCAGGACGCACCTCTTCTACCTGAGAGGGTTGAACTTGCGTTTCGGCACCATATACCCGCTTACCAGGTCTCTAACAGTTGCAGTGCGAGTTTCGTTAAATGCCTGCTCTTGACGCTTTTCCCAACTGCATGGGGTAACAATTCAGGAGGCCAGGGAGAGGCTGAGCAGGTCCCCAGCTGGGTGGTCAAGGCACAGCACCAGGATGCACGGCGCCAGCTTCCACACTCTGGTCTCATGGTGGGCTGGTTAGTTGCTGGATTATTTACCCGATATAGAGCAGGTTCAGTAGGAAAATGACTTAATTCAGAAACACTACAGCATGGTATACGATCTCCTATCATGTAGGTCTGAGTTCAAGGAGTATCAGTTGAATGTGGGATTTGAACATACACACCCTATATTCGGGTTGAGCACCCTGAGCACACAAGGGGAAGAGAAGCTTTTATCCTATGTTATGTCCTATAGCAAAATGTAGGCACCTGCTAGACTTGCCAAATGGAAACTTGGCCTGTGCTTATGTTGTTTCTCAGAGCTATGCCCAAACATGGTTTTGTATAATGAGATGCAACCACTGTACCTGTGAGGAAGGTTGAGATGATGTCCAGGCAGTTCCCCTGCTCTTCCCAACACCCTTTTACCTGAAGCCTTGCTCCTGGCGTGAGTCAGAGCGGGATCCGACACACAAGCAGTGTGAGTTGGGGGGGCAAAGGGGCCCAAGCCCACATCTGAACCCCCAGGTAACACCCCAATACAGAAACCATGGGTACCTCCACCCAGCTGGGCAGAAACACTGGTACCTCCATGCTCTATCTCCCTTGTGAACTGGCCAGACGTGCTTGTGCGAGCTAAACAAATTTTGGTTTTAAATGCATTCATATGAGAGAGACTGGTGTGTATTTTGGGAAAAAGACATGAGAATTATGTGTTTAGGTCTTGATGTGATAATGTTAGGTTTAAATATCTGTTGTCTTTGAAATATAGATGAGAGAAAAGGCATCTGGAAGAGATTGAAAAAGTCTTGCCAGTGCATTTTACATTATTGAATTTGCCAGACATTCACCTTGATTTCAGAATTCTCTGTAAAACATTTGTTGATGCCAAAATCCACATAGTTCTTTTTAAAACCTGGTCCATGTTTCCTTAGGAAAAAAGGTAGCATGTTTCACATTTATGTCGTATGTGTGTCAGATTCCCTAAGTTGCTGTGCATCCCTATGTCGGAAAGAGTTCAGCAGTTATTGAACAACTGGAAGAAATTATTTGAAAGTTACAGAAGAACTGTATCCTACTTCTATGTAAACTCAGATCACTAGTAAGAGTTGGTGCAGAAGCAGGAGATGAATTGCTTGGAACAAAGAAGGCCACAGACCAAAAGCCTTTCTCCTCTGCTGCGTAAAACAGAAAACTGCCAGGGAGTGATGTCCCTGAATATCATATATCAGTTGACACAACCTTCTAATATTATTATCCCTTGGCACACCCAATAAATCCCAGCCAAATACGTGAGATCAGCAGAGGTGACATTTTAGGCCTTCTCTGCACAAAGCTGAATTCACTGGGTTGTGCTTAGGGGGAAACTCTGCAGCAGGGACCTGGGTTCAGACAGCTCTGATGCTACCGGGCTGCAACAGCTGCCTCAGTGCCTTCATGTCCCAGCATACAAAACCTGTTCAAAACTTGCTTTTGATGATTACCTGCACTGAAACCATCTCTTCGTCTCCTCCACCAGATATCATCCGTTTGTTAGTTATGTGAGACGGAGGGGCATTTATGCTACCTATTATTAGTACCCATCTTCAGTGCCTCAATCAAGAGTGTAATGCCCTGAGGTTTACGCTATGGAGAGTTATTCCTGAATGGATCATGATTCATTTTGGGAACTTAACTTCGGTGGTTAATTACTCTCTGAAAGTGTTTATTTCCCTGCCTTATTACAGGCTGAGCTCAAGGCAAGTGGCTTTCTTGTTTAGGCTGTTGATCCATGGTTGCTTTGTGCCAGCCTTCCTGAGCCGAGGTCAGATGTACACCCCTCAGGGGTCCATACCAAGTACCATACCATTCAACATCATCATTAATGATCTGGATGATGGGATGATGCTGTGTGCCCTCAGCAAGCTGCTGATAATACAAAACTGGGAGGAGTGACCGAAACACCAGAGTTGTGCCGCCATCCAGAGGAACCTCATCGGGCTGGAGAAATGGGCTGATGGAAATCTCTTGAAGTTTAACAAGGGGGAAGGCCACATCTTGCACCTGGGGAGGAACAACCCCAGGCATCAATATATGCTGGGGGCCAGTCACCTGGAAAGCAGCTTTGCAGAAAAAGTCCTGGGAATCCTGGTGGTCATCGAGTTGATCATGAGACAGCAACGAGTCCTTCCGGCAAAGAAGGCTAATGGTATCTTGCGCTGCATCAAGAGGCGTGTTGCCAGCAGGTCAGGGGAGGTGATCCTTCCTCTCTAATCGGCACTGGTGAGACTGCACCTGAAGTACTGTGTCCAGTTCTGGGACACAGTTTACTGTGTTCAGTAGAAGAGAGATTGTAGAATCATAGAATGGTTTGGTTGGAAGGGCCCTTAAAGACATCCAGTTCCACCCCCCCTGCCATGGGCAGGGACACCTTCCACCAGACCAGGTTGCTCAAAGTCCCATCCAGCCTGGCCTTGAACCCTTCCAGGGATGGGGCAGCCACAGCTGCTCTGGGCAACCTCTGCCACTGCCTCACCACCCTCACTGTGAAGAATTTCTTCCTAATATCTGATCTAAATCTTCCCTCTTCCAGTTTAAAGCCCTTGCCCCTTGTCCTATCACTCCATGCCCTTGTACAAAGTCCCTCCCCAGCTTTCTTGTCAGCCCCTTTAGGTACGGGAAGGCTGCTCTAAGGTCTCCCTGGAGCCTCCTCTTCTCCAGGCTGAACAACCCCAACGCTCTCAGCCTGTCTTCACAGGAGAGGTGCTCCAGCCCTCGGATCATCTTTGTGGCCTCCTCCTCCGGACTCGCTCCATTTGGAGCTACAGGAGAGAGTCCACCAAAGGGCCACTAAGATGATGGACTGGTGCATCTTTCCTATGAGTAAAGGTTGAGAGAGCTGGGACTGTTCAGCCTGGAGAAGAGAATTCTTGAGGGGGATCTTATCAGTGTATACAAATATCTGAAGGGCGGTTATAAAGAAGACAGTCAGGCTCTTTTCAGTGGTGCCCAATGACAGGACCAGAGGCAGTGGGCACAAACTGAAACAGAGGAGGTTCCCTCTGAACATCAGGAAATCCTTGTTCACTGTGAGGGTGACCAAACAGTGGCACAGGTTGCCCAGAGAGGTGATGGAGTCTCTGTCCTTGGAGGTATTCAAAAACTGTCTGGATGTGGTCCTGAGCAACCCGCTTAGGTGACCTCACTTGAGCAGGGCTTTGGACTACATGACCTCCAGAGGTCCCTGCCAACCTCAGCCATTCCGTGATCACATGATTTTGTGAAAACTTGAAACTATACCTTTATACACTATTAATGCATAAGTCAAATATGTCCTTCAAGTCTCAGTTCAGTTTTTTTCTCATGAGTTTTCTGGCTGATAAAATTCTCTCAAAATTAAGACAATTTTGACAACAATATTGCAATATATTTATTAAAAATCTTTCTATAAGCACTTACAGATGGAGTTTGCCTGTGACAAGAGGGATCTGCTGGGAATTAGAAATGAAATGTGACATTGGTACCTTGAGAAACTACACCTGAATTGTTGGTTTGGTTTCTTTCTCTGTGAGATTACAGCAACTTAATCAAGGAGAAAAATTGTTATATCTCAGAATCCCACAGGGATGATATCCCTGTATGGTATTTTATCATCGCTTAGAGCAAGGCCAATGCATTTCATGGAATTTACTGCAATTTAATTTGTTAACTTATTTTATAAGAATGACTACGAATGTGTACTTCACTTCCCTATAGTTCTGGCATACTGATGGTTTCTAATATCCTCTACTAAGGAATATCTGGTGATCAATACAGAAAGTTTCACAAAACCAAATCCTCTGACTGTCTTCAGAGATTGTTTTTAGGCAAAAATGGTTGACTTTCACAGTGGTCTCACCAGAAAAAGCTGAGCACCAAACCAACATATTTAAAAGGTTTAGCAACATTGAAGTTTTACTAATTTATTCTACTATTGAGCCCAAGCATATTGTCCAGTTACCAACAGTGAGTAAGGTCAATACACAATGTATGGACATAAGCATCCTGTTCCCTGAGTGAGCTGCCAAGCAATTAGCAAACTCTTTTTTTAAACATCTTCTCGTTATGATTTTTCATGTGGAACAAGATCTTTAGACCCACATGAGGACTGTCTGTTGGCCTAGCAAATTTTGTGACTTGTGTTTCATAAGGATAAACATTTGATTTACCAGCAGAAGAAAAGGAAACAAGTCTGTTCAGGACTGACCCGCTTGCCCTTCCTCAGTCTGTGCTGTCCAGAGCTTCTGGGACTGCTGCCATTGCCTGTGACAGAGAAATACCTGCCTGTGTTACTGATCTGAAGGATACAATATTTTAAAAAATTGAATAACCAAGGTATTTTGAGATTATATCTCACAGTTAACCTCCTGCTGAGACAATGTGTCCTGGAAATAGAACAAAGTGACATCGGCACAGGCACTTTGTTTTTATGAGATGGATATGACATAAAAGAATGTGACTGCCCATTCATCCCCAAAATATACCTTGAGAGAAGGTGAGATCCTGTGGATCAGTGTCAGAAACTATAAATTTCAAGCTCAGAATTTAACAAAAGAGTTTCAAACTAAGAAAACTTCCATTCCAAAATAGTGACATGCTCATCATTCCTTTGGGGTCATTCCAGAGTAATATTTTAACTGCCTCCAATTTTCATGCTTCCTGCTTTTACTTCATTATAAAAAAAGTTTAGTTAACAGCATAGATGATTTTAAAATGCTTTTTTTTTTTTCCTAGAGATTTCTTTTTTTAAAATTTGATAGGAAAATATCAACAAAACTTTTAACATAGCAAAATGACAATAGGTACAAAAAATAACTAACTTGTGTGAAGTTATACCAAGGACATTTTATATCTGCACTTCATACCTGATATTGGGATCTGATATTCAGATAACATTCATCCAGCGGTGGGTAAGATCTCTGGGTAAAATGCTGCCACCATTGCTGTCACATAGCAAACTTCTGTTGATTTTAGTGAGACGAAGGTTTTCCTCTTACAAATCTTTCAATCAATTTGAAGGTTAATTTTGGACAAACTCTAGAAATGCCAATATTTTTTTTCCTAAAAAAAAAATATAAAAAATGAAGTCTTTTAAAATACTGTTTGTGAGAAAACAGTTGTATCATAGGGCTTTTTTTGTGTGTCGCTTTGCAATTTTAGATACACAAAGACACATGAGTTATTTTCATCCTGCACAGACAGAGGAAAGAGTTTTTTTCCTGCCACACTATTAACATTTCTAGTTAAGTGGAAGAAGACTTAAAAGTACAATCAGAACCAATAAGCAGAAATCTTGGGGAGGTAAAATTGTAAAACCAGTTCTGTCACAGAGGTATTTTCAGAAACACACAAATGATAAATACAATCGAGCAGATATAACTAGCTGCTGAACACTTGTGTCCCTGAGAACATCGGGGTGGCTGTTTAAAGAGTGTCGGCTCCTTGGGCAATATGTAAAAGAATCATATGACCAGAAAGGTTTTCATACAGAATAGACTTCTTGCTTACAACTAATATTTGCAGAAGTCTTTAAGTTTAGAGTTGAGAGACATTTCAAGAGGTTAAGAAAGGACTTCTATTTCTAAGCTGCTTTTAGAAGACCAGTAAAGTATTATTTTTACACATACCTACAGAAAAAAATGTGTTGCTGATAAACAGAGTTGGCTACAGACAGGGTTAGTTGTACATTCTCTTCAACCAGAAGATCAAAGTTTCTGACCTAAAGGCTACTCAAAAGAAACAAAAGAGAGGTTAGGAACAAAGGCTGTGCCTTTAGAGTTTTTCTCATACATGCACACAGAGGTGGAAACGGCTTTTTGGGACAAGACTGCTGTCCGGTGTTCTGCAGAAAAAGGAAAAGCATTCACTCCATGCACTGGAAGGGAAAGTGGCAGTGTCCTGGATATTCAGCCTATTCATCAAGAGGGAGTATGGACCTAATTCGGAGTGGCAGCTCCCTTGTGGTTTGATTGCATTCTATACACTTAACATCCAAGCCACTTTTTTCCTCCATTACCAAGGAAAAGGTCTCTCTGACTCTGCGCATTACTGTGTACTATCTTTGACTAACTTGAGTACCACCAACAGCAGACTCTCAGCAGTCACCGTCTTCAGCTGACTTCCAAGTCTAGTGGTGGAAATTCTGCTGGAATTTCTCATCAGGGACCTCCAAGCAAGTAATCACATGCCAAAATGTAAATGTCAATTATTTTTCTGTGCACCATAAGTAAAACTGTTAATTTCTTCCCTCAAGAGTGAGTCACCATCAGGATTGTTCCAGATCTGCTGTACTACGTTATTTGCACGCATGACCACAGGTGAAACATGCTGACAGGTACCTGATCACAACAAAATGCATTTTCCATCTGCACAATTCCAGATTTCCCAAATTCTCCATTCTTTTGTGATTTTGGACTGTACTGGACGTCTGAACTGTTGTCAAGGTTTTGTACTTTACCTGTACCTTACTTTATGATATTTTCTCATCGCAGTGTGGAGCTCCTTTTGGGAAAGCACCTACTGCCTCACCTCACCTCATGTCACTTCCATAAGAACTCCCCTCGATGCTGTCATTGCCGCTCACATCTAAAGGTGTTCCCTGGTTCAAGCAGCGGCTTCCCAGAAACATGGGATAATGACTTAAACCAGCCTTCTTAGTACTGGCTCTAACCCTCACAGGGCAGAAGGTGGTGGCAAAGGACCAGATATCTGTGGGAGCTGTGGGGATCAGAGACTCTAGGTTTAGTCTTCTCCATAGCCAGACTTTGGAGGATGTGCTTTGGAGGATGAGTTTCCTGAATCAAGAATGCTTTGCCAAGAGATTTCTAGATGTGATAGGAGGTCGTTATTAGAAATTTAGCAATTGTTTGTGGGCAATTTTGGGATATACAAACCCTCCATCCATCTCCTTTGCAAGATATTTAGATTTAATTTTTGGAAAAAAAGTCGATTATTAAAAATATGCAAAAATATTAGGTTTTAATTATGTCTTCTTTTTTGTTTTCTTTTATTTATTTTTTTTTTTAGTTTTTATTATTCAGGAAAGCCCCTAACAACACATAGCTTAAAACCACAAAGCCCCCCCCAAATAAGCCATCTGATAGTTACCAGCACCCTGTTACGGGCTCAGACCATACTTGCAATAAGCACCTGGCCACTGTTGCCATCATTACACCCAGATAATTTCAAGTCTGCCATTTGTTGTGGTGTGCCACAGAGGTCAAAGATCCTGTTACAGCTTTTAGTTAGATACATGCATTTGCAAGGACTAGAATTTGAACTTACGTGTATTTGCTTTGGGTTGAAGGTTGCTGTTAATTCTGATGTTCAATTGGCAAGGTCAACAGCAGGAGTCTGCCACATAGAGAAGTCATTTTATGGTTTATGGCGATTACCATGCTTATTACCAACTTGACTCATCTTCAGGAGTTAATCATGTTAAAATAAAATTACATGGGGAGCATTATGGGGTACCAGATAACACACTGATGCTGCATTTCATGGAGACGATGTCTTTTTAAATTACTTAATTAGGCATTTGTGGAGAATGTGGGTCTCTCAAAATTTTTTTCAGTAATTTGTTTTTTTTCACTGACCTTTTTTTAACTGGGCAAAACTAATACTGAGATTCCATGTCTTCAGTGGGACAGAGAACTGAGACATGGGTGTGGAACAGGTAGGCAAGTCTGGTTGATATGACTGATTTGCTAAGGACAGAGAAATTGAGTTAGTTGGACGTAGACTAGAACACCCACTGGGTGTTTTCTCTCAGGGAGTGGCTGACAAGGCGGTTAGGAGATGTAAAACCAGAATAAATGCAGTTTAAAAAAGGACTTAAGGTGCTGGGAACTGCAGTATAAGTTTCTGTAGCCCAGGGAAGATGGAGAGAGATCTCGAATGTGCTGGCAGAAAGAGGTGAGTGATGCCAGTGGGGCTGGGCTGCTTGGATGCTGTGGTTTTCCCTTCTACACCAGAGTCCTTAGAGTGCCTTATGTCACCAGGCAAATATGAACAGGCCTGTCCTGAAAATGTCTGGTCTTTGTCACTGAAAACACACAACCCTGTCGGTAGTCTGGCTTCTAAATTTGGTAAGCCTCCAGGAGAAGGCTTATGACTTCTTGGAACCGTTTGAAAGAAGTATGGTGAGAAATGAAGGTGTGGAAGCAAGTGATAATCTTGGAGCTGCAGACTGTACTGTTGTAAAAATGTAGTGTGACTAGTATTACCAGCAGCCTAGTATTACATGGTCCTCCTCTCAGGGTGAGCACATCAACGTCCAAGGCATTGCATGGCCTGTGGATCTATGATGACGCTGTGACCTTTAGTAGGAAAGATATCTAATTTTCCAAAGAAGTGATACTGTGTGTAATAAGAGTTTAAATTACATAGTACTTTGGAAACTAGCTGGTAAAGCTGCCTGGTAGTGAAAACAGACCCGTTAATAATTTTTTCAGTGAACAATATGTAGGACAGCACTGGCTACCTCCAAATCACTTATTGCACAGCTAGATGCTGATTGTGTATGACAGGTGACAAAAACAGGTCTGCCAGCCAGAGCTAATTCAGTTGCATGCTATAATTCTGGTATTTGCTATATGCTGGTGTTTAAAAGTTATAATTTCTTCCACATAAATACAAGATTGCATCTCTTGGCATTATAATGGAGAGAGCTGCGGCAGAAGCCAGAAGAAACTTTCACAACCAACATACTGGAGTTTAAACTTATGCAAAAGATAGTTCTGGAGGCTTCAGGGAATACAGCTGAGATCACACAGAATTGTAAATTATATACTCTACACAAATAGCTTGGGGCCACATGGTAATTAATAACTACTGTATTTAAGTAGTTGGGAACGCAGTTTCATTTATTATTAATTATAGCTTTGTTTAGCAAATGTTCTCCATGGTAATTGCCTGTTTATCTTGTCTGTATATGATGTTAGCAGATAGCTTGGATGAACAAACTGATTTGTAGGGGTCTTAATTGTATTGCAACAGTTTTCCCTGTTCTAGCAGGTAACAGAGAAGAAAGCTGTAAAGCAGATAAGAAAAGATAAGTTGCGCATTTCCGACACTGGCTCGCATCCCTGCGTTGTCTGCTAGAGCAGTAAGGTCAGGTTTTGTGAGCAAGAGTAAAAGGTAGGTTTGGAATAGCTTAGTTCCTGAAAAAAAACCCAACAAAACAACCCATAAACTACCCAGTGATCAGTGGGGAGTAACTATCATTATGTAGGAGATGCAATGCTGGATTTTTGTAATGTAGTCCTAACAGTAGCTCATGATCACATCTATAAACCCAGAAAGAATTCTCTGAAAGAAGGCAAACAAAAGAAAGCACATTGGTAAGCAATTATTTTCTGGTTTGCCGTCTCTGCAAATGGCTACATCTGTACTCACAGATAAACTAGTTTCCTTCCGCAGTGGCAATAATAAAAACTGGCTGTATGAGCAAACAGAGGGAATACATTAAAACTGTTTTACAGCTAATCTGGAAAAATAAGAATTTTTATAATCAGCTATCAAACATCCACTGCTTGGTGCAGGCTTAAAACACTGATAAAGGGCTGTGAGAGGGTTTGGAGAGTGATTAGTCAGCTCTGGATCAGGTCTGCTTTTTCCTACCCAAAATCTCCTGAAAATACATTTTCCCACTGTCCAGCCTTTACTGCCTTGGGATTTTTCTTTTTTTCTGGGTGGGTACGTGTCAGAAAAAAACATTTGCAGGAGAAACAATAAACTGAATATACTGTGTACCTAGTCAACCAGTAACCTATAATTACTTCAAAACAGAAATAAAGACAACAGATTTACCAGAAGCTGCAACCCCTTGTGTGTGCAAAGGCAGAAATGTTACTAAATGTGAAAAATATTGCCTTCCCCTGGGGTTGTTATAACATGATATCACAGTGATTGAGCTGAGAAATTAGATTTGAGCAAAACCAGCAAATGAACAGTAATCTGTGTCACTAATCACCAAGAGAAGTGAACTTTCTGTATTTATTGTCCAAAATCATTGTCCAGTCACTTACTTTAACATGCCCTAAGGGCAGGGTTTTTTTTTTCTTTTCTTTACGCAGGTTTTCCCTTTTCAATGTTAATAATGGCTTTGTACTTGCTTTTGAATATTTTTCAGTTGTCAGCCACAGCTATTTGTCTTGACCTTGGTTCTGCAAAGAACTTAGACAACCTATATCCAAATTTGAGTGTGTGATGAATCTGGTTGGCTTTGGGGGCATTGTGCTGGATTAGTGCAAAAATGAATGCTTTAATTGAATCAGTGCTCTGAAAACTCAATCCACAAATGGGCAGCTAATCGCTACTTTCGGCACCGTATTTAGGCACCACAGAGGAGCTCAAAACCCTTCTCTCAGCAGCCACCTAAATCTGTGAGAAGTCATTTTTCTGGTAGCTGTGCCGAGGTCCTGATATCACCATCCATAGCTAATATTTAAAGCTTCATGGGAGTCTTAAATTAGGTGTTTCTTTAGCTGCAGGGTTGATGTGGACCTCTGAAAGAGTGGTTGTGTGGCACAGGGGATAATAACAATATAACGCGGCAGTGCTGGGGATGGTAGTGCTACTTTGCACTGGTGGCCCTCCGCCTCTCATGATGACTCAGGTTTGAGTTCTGGTTTAGAGCAAAGACTTAAAACAGGTCCCACGAAAGCCAAGAGAGAGTATTGTCCTGGGGGTAATAATCCAGACACCTGGACAGGAAGGGGAAGGTGACTGTATTTCCCTTTGAAGCTATGTCATTCTGCAGAAAGGAACAGAAAAGGGGAAAGAAAGGTTTGAGTCTCCTGCCAACACGGTAGGGCACTGACGGTGAAGGAAGGAGGATCATGTTGCACCTGTCCATGGAGGAATTTCAACCATGGAGGAATTTAAACCAGGAGAAATCACACAAGATGGATCTTGGAGAACCGATCACTGGACAGCTGGGATGATGTTTTGGGGCACAGGAGGCCAAGATCGAGACCCTGCTATGAACATGCTGGGCTTTGGTGGCTTCCCAGTCAGCTAGCTGGCCGGGGCATGGCACCATTGCTCTCCACGAGCTCCCTGGGGATCCTGGGTACAAATCTTAGGGCTGCACATCCCTTTGGGGCAGGAGATGTTCACTTTACAGCACCGACTCTTCCCTTCAGGGAGGTTGTGCAAGTCAAAAAGTGATGGCACCCTGGTTTGTGACAGATGTTGCTGGCTTTGAAAGAGGTCAGTTTTTATGTCCGTAAAATTAAGATGGAGTCAGAATCTTTCCCCAGACCTTGTTCTGAGAAGTATTTTTCATCTTTAGTATTCTTTTGTAACAAAAACCAATCCCCAAACCGCTGTGACTGACTGAACTTGGATTTGAATTCGGATGTTGAGCTCAGAGTCTGTAGTCCAAGAAGATTTGGAGCTGAGGTTTCTGATTTGGCAGATGGCAGAATGAAGATGTCTGGGCCTGCAGTTACAGTTCTGACCTGCACAAGGGTGAGTCTGAGCAGACCTACAGCAAAAACTAAGATGAAGCCTTTATCGTTGGCTGAATGAGGCTCAGTGCAGTTTATGCTCTCAGCACAGCACAATGGTTGGTCACAGGCATCTGCATCCCACAGAGCTGAGCACTGTCAATTTAAATTGAAATACAGACTAGCTGGAACGTGTTTGAAAGACTTCAAAATTTACCTTTGCCTCCTCTTTCTAATCTTTCAATCTCTTTTGGTGAGCTTTCTACAGAGTAGCCATCACAGCACTGGAATTTATGTGAAGTGCATCATTGTGATTTGACTGTCCCTCCCCTGCAGACCTGGCAGACACACCTTGTCTGTTCCAGCAGTTTTCATGTATCTCTGAATTTATGGGCTGGATGGTTGTAATTGCAAAAGAGCTTGAAGTCACCAAGTGGCCTTGAATGTCTCCGAGACTGCAAAGACAAAACTTGATTTTCAATCACAGTTCAATAGCGGCAGGAAAAAAGAAGGAAGCAGCAGATATGGAGGTTGTGGAGGTACTTGAGGGCAATCAATCAGCATAATTCATCTTGCTGGTTAGCATAAACGGCATGTACATTCTCCTTGAATGTCCATAATGTTTGCGTTTAGCAACTCCACACATAATTTGCTTTGTGTAGACTTTACAATATTTTTATTTTCCAAACTGGTCAGACTTTTGATCACACCTCTTTCACATTCTCCTCTTACCTGCCTGCTATTGGGAGCTTCTATTAATTTTAGTCAAATCTAGAATGAACATGTTTCTGTGTAGCTAGGACCAGCCCAGTGTAGGTTTTTGTGTAGTGTATTGCAGCCATTCGAGGCATCAGTCGTCACTTATATCACTTTATTTTTTTCCCATGTGAACTTCAGGGAAGCAAAAGGGATTGTGGCACTTCTCCAGCGCAATTTCAGGTGCTTTCTGCCTTGTCTGAGCAGAGAATCATTGAAGATGTCACATTCACTGTGTGAATGCTGCACAAAGCATGTATATGGATTGGTGTCTCAGAAATCCTTGACACCTAACGACACTTTTTAAATCTTGAAAGGGTATCTGTTTGGTGGAAGAGCTGCCATCACCTTCCAAAAATGACCACGGAATAAGGTGCTGGAGGAAGGAGATGGACAGCTGATGTGTTCATGGGACAACAGGAAGGATGAGATGTCAAGGTACTGAGTCTGGGTCACAGTGGAGAAAGTCAACGAAACTCTTCTCACACCTCCTCCATGTGAGCACTCAACTTGGCTCTTGTCACACAGGGGCTGTGCCCACTTGTTGAGGTTAGAAGTAGCTGGGTCATGCGGCTCAGAGCTTTACATACTGTTGAGGCTTAAGCAATGCAGGGGATGTGTGGGAGTTGTGATCCTGGTTGGCAAATTTGCTCAGTTTCTGGGTCTTGGTGACATCTCTAATCCCTAGCTACGGGTGGCTAGCTTTGAGGCATTGACTGAAACATTGATGTTGACTTCTGATATGCTGTCTCTCTCCGTAGGTCCTTGAACAGATGTAGAGGAAAGCCAATGGAAGCATGGAAGTGAAAATCAACTCTTCAGCTAGATCCAAGCAGTTTCTAATTCAAGCAATCAGCAAGACAAGGTTAAGTTCTTAAAACTTCTCAAGTTTTACAGTAATTTCTGTTTTAGTATTTACATTACAATATCAACCAGAGCCTTACCTAGAATTAAAGCACCATTATGAGAAGTTTGAAAACAAATACCAGTGTGCGTATCCTGATTTGGAGTATCTGCAGGGTCAGGAGTAAATGAACTAAGCGTATCCAAAAGGTAAGTGGCCAGGAAGAGTAAGGCATTTGAGTAAGCATCATTTACTGCATGGTGATGGGTACTGTCAGTGGAATATTGGTGCTATTAAGACACAGTTTGACTGAAGATCCAGATTATGGGGACCAGTATTTGAACTACCACAGACAATAACTCTTATAAACTTGAAAATTTTGTCGGTTTTGAATAACAGTGGAAATAAGTAAGTGGTAGGCCTTAATATTCTCACTTTACACTTGTACTTTTTTTGCTTCTTTACTCCTGATTGTTACTCATGGGGGAAGTGCAGAGATATAACAATACAGGAGCTGAATTTACTGACCTTTATTTTAACTGTAATTTTAAAAAAAAGGCATTAAAAGCAAAAAAAGTAAATGTTTTAAGCAACATTAAAAAAAGCTTTTTCCAGTAATCATATTTACAATTCAAATGTTTATTACACCATAAAATTATAGTACTTGGGAAATGATGCTTCAGTTCCTGAAATAAAGTTTCAAGGAGGCAAGCTTTGGGTAAAATAGCTGATTCAGTAATCAAATTCTGCCTGTCAGTATGTACCACAGTCGTTACTGAATTGTTAATGCATTTGGGAAAAGCTCATATGTTAGATTTTTTACTCTTATAATTAGAAAGTTGTGTTTTAATTACACAAAGAAAATTTTTGTTTGTAAATCTAAATGATATGGCAGTATTCATTTGTCTGTAATAAAAATTTAGATGCCATAAAATGTGCCTTTATGGACTCAAAACCTCACCCACTTTTCACACAGCTGGGTACACTGTTTCTAGCAGCAGTCACTACGAAAATCGTCATTGTCCTCTAATTTAATGCAAAAGCAACAAGCATTGTGATGTGATGTAGTGGTTCACAAAGCTTGGGAAACACAGATGAATATTCTGGGCATGCGACCTGCATTCTTTTCTTTGCTGTGGTTTACTAGTACAGCAAGGCTCAGGGCTCACAGCACTGAAATATTTAGCACCTCCTTGATAGTCCTGTCGTAATGTCTAGAAAGCATAGTTAGGTGACAGTGGATTTTGCAGAGATGTTATTTATTGGACTCAAGATGTTGATGCCATGGGACTTACGGCCCCAGAACCAGACTTGCAAATGCTCTTCTGTTGTCCTGGATGCAACGATTTCCCTCTTGAAGCGGACCCTTCTGTAAGGCATCTGTTTAAGTTATGGCAGCAAGAGGCAGGATGACTGACAGGCTGTCTTTGCCGATCAGGTCCTAGGATGTTATTGATGTATGGCACTGGAGCTTAGGAGACTCGATAGCACAATGCTGTTTGAAGAATATGAAAAAATAATTTTAAAAGAACAAACAAATCCCTCTGTTTGCAAAATTATGTTTTCCTTTTCTTGAGCAACTGCACCTGCAAAGACAAACCCTCTAGTTCATTCTGTGGAGAAGCAGAGCTAATTTACCTATTTGTAGAAGTATGCACAAAACAGATAAAGGTAGTTATCTGTCTTAAATTGAGCAGATGTAAAGGAAATAAAACTGTGTGGAACTTTATGTTTTAAGGATTTAAAAACGTATTGTGTAATAAAACCAAATTAAGTAATTTCATGCTATCTTATAAAATGTTTTCTCTATCTGACTTCAAGTGGGAAATCCATGGTGCTTTGAGGAGAGGCAGGATAGTCGAGATTCGCTACAGTGGAAGTAATAGTTGAATGACATGAACGGCTGTAGAATCATTAGATTATTTTATAACACCATGAATTCTGGACTTAAGTAAAATATTATTTTAAAAAAAGAATTTTGAAATGCTTTCAATTATTCTGAGACCCAGGTGATGTAAGACAACCTTGGACAATTAATAGGCTTAAGGTGCATTTGTTGTTGGTTGATCGGAGATGGGCACAGGATCAGCTGTATGCTGATAGAAACCGCACGTTCCATTGCAGCATTCAGGACTGGATTCTGGTTATAGTAAATCCCAAGGTGTCAAGTCTTATACTCCCAACAGTGCTATACATATAGGAGTAAGGGTGAGAATTAACTCTTGCTTCGCATTTTTGCCACTTAAGTAGTATACAGCCATTTCTGGTCTGTATTTCCTGCTTCTATCACCTCATCCAGCAAAGTACTCAAGTACTCGAGTATTTTTAGAACTTACTGGAATATTATACCCAAATCCATCGAAAGAATGTGATTAAAGATACTTAAGCATGTGCCTAAGTAACTTGCTGAATACATGCTGAGAAGGGGGATAAATCAACTTCTGTAGAAATTCGTGTTTGTGGTGCATTCAAGAGGCAACAACTGTAAGAAAATTCACATTCAGCCCTGTAATTCATCCTCAGTACCTCAGTATCAAATTCAGGAAACACAGGGAGTGATTAGCGTAGCTACACTAAAGTTCTTTGTTATGCATTCATTTTTTTTTCCAAAATTTCCTTCTGTCATAGCTTCAGAGCCATTTATCTTGTATCAAGAGCCTCTTCTCCTTATTCCTCCAGGTCATCTGGAAAAAAACAATCCCAAAAAACATAGCCAAACGCAAATAGACAAAAAACCCACCGCAAGCCGAAACAGTGGCAAATAATTGAGACATTAAAACTACTGGACCCATTGCTAATATTCTATTTAAATACCTGCAAATAAAAAGAAATTCCAGATGTTCAAAGCTGGTTTCAGTGTTTTATGGCACAATAAATGCCTTATGATCTCATTAATGCCATTGGGCTTTTATCTCCAGGACAAGGGGGAAAAGGATGGATGTAAACTGTGCACAGGGGCTGTATCAGAGTAAGCGTATGAAGAGAGGGACCGCTGAGCAAGCAGCAGCAGGTTTATTCATAAAGCCATGACTTCAGGCTTTACCTGCAGTTATCACGCTTTGGAACTCTTTTCTTATTTTTCTGTCATTTATCTATAAGGTTCAAATTTCCATAACTTCTCTCCTTTCAGGGTCAGTAAGTACCTCCGTGATTCACCACAAACGGTGGGACTTTCTGTTCCTTGCAAAAAGACGCTCCCTGTGCACCCTTGTGGGATGCCCAGCCATTACTGATGCCTCGTCCTCTTTTGGGAAGCAGCAGCAATCTTGTTTTAAACTCCAAGCTTTTCAAAAGCCCAAAACACAACTTTACCAAGACCTGGAATATCATCAAGTTCATTTAAAAAGATAGATATAATTGTAAAGAAAAGTTTGGTTCTTTTTATTTGCCTTTTTTTTTTTTTGTTTGTTTTTGTGGAAGCTGCCAGGATTCTGTTTTCCAGTTTTTCCTTTGTAACCAGTCAGAGCTGGAAACTTTATTCATTTTACAACTAAATCAAATCTAGGAACCTGACAATATTGTAAGAACCATTTGCTGAACTAACCTTTTCTCAACAGTACATAATGTGGAAAAGAGACAGGGATAACTGAGATTAAGGTAATGCCATTTCTTGTTGCTCCAGCACATCTTGTTAATTGAATGCGCAGTTCAGACCTTAAGCTGTCAGTTACAGAAACTGAATCTCTCTATTGCAAATTAAACAGACAGAACTGTGGCCACCACAACAGTAAGCCAAGTTCTTTACATACGGCTGATTCTTGTGTATGCTTCAGTTTTTGGGTACCTAATACAAGACTTCTTCCTCCAGAAATTTTTTACACCCTTTTAAAAAATAGGTATAGTCTCTGAGATGAACACCAAAAAAATGGTAAAACTCCATTGGTCCCTTCCAACCAAACCATTCTATGGTTCTATGATTTTATTTGTTACAACTAATGATAATAAAAACTGGGACAACAATAAACCCGTAATTCTCAAAATTCCTGGAACCTGCTTTTTAAGAGATTGATTTGTAATTTGATTTTCCATTTGCACGTGGCCATTTTTTAGACCTTCAATTATGTGATCATGATAAATATTCCTGGCTCCAGACAGCCTGTACAGTGCTTGCCAAGTTCCCATCTTCTTTTCCAGCCAGCTCCCTGGTCTGCTTGTAATAGTTTGCAATGTACAATGAAGCTACATAGTCCTGATTTGGTTCTCCCAAAGTGCTGTTTATAGAGGGACATTTGTTTACCCTATAAACAACTAGCCATATTTTTACCTTGTTCCAGGACTAGCTTCCACCTTTTAAACTCTAATTTTTTCAGAATTGTGGACAGCTCTAGAGAGCATCTCATTACAGAGTGTTTGGCTGGAAAATGACTATCAAGAAGCACTTTCCTGGAGACTTCCCATTGCAGAGGATGTATCACTTATAAATAAGTTTCTATTGGCTCAGGATTGGGGCATTTACTATGACAAATATGGAAACTGTCACTTGAGTCTTGTTATCAAGAGCATTGACTCTGAAGTGTAAGCTTTTTAAGACTGTCCAACTACTGAAAGTGCCGTCAGTCCTATGTGGATGATGTGCATAAACAGCAGAAGTACTAATGCAAGAGCCTTGTAGAAGCGATAGAAATGACTGTAGATGTACCAGGTTCCATCTGGTAGCTCTGTATGACAGCTCTGAAGATCTGCTACCAGCCAAGAAGCTCATTTCTTTTAGTCTAGCTGTGGAGGTTAGTGTTCTTAGCACTTAAAATCCTAGGTTCAAATCCTTCTCATGGACTGAGCGTGGTCTGTTATGCTGTCTTTAGGGAAATGTCATCTGCTGATACTGGCCAGGTATGAGGAACCCCAGCAAACAGCACCAGGGTTAAACTCTGCTGAGCAGGAGCCATAAGTATGTAATGTTGTCACTCAGCTCTTTCACAGCTAAGTTTACATGAATTGTTGCTTGAAATATTCTGATTCTTGTCTGAATAGTTGCCATGCTCTGGGTTTTATTTCGCTCAAGTTGATAGTTGTACCCTCAATGATTTTTACAAGGTGTAAACTGCAGGAGGAGGTAAATTCAGCCTGGGGAGGGAACTTGGCAGCTTCAGTCCAAGACAAAAAATGAAGTAGAAAATTTGGGAACAGCAATGATTTCAGAGGTGAGTGAAAATTTTGGGAGAACATTTTTCAGTAAGGTTTTTCCTATTGACCCCTGTACGTGAAAGCTTCCTCCAGCACAAGAACATGTTGGTCATAACTCTGATCTCCTTAAAAAACAATGTACCACAACCACCAGACATGCTGTGAAGCACTTCTCTCGTTGCCAAAATAGTATAGGATATTCCAGGGTAAGAGCCTGTTTTCCCACCCAAGCAGGTCTTCAGAAGAACAGTGAATCCTTCATCTCACTGATATCTCCAGATCTGGACTAAGAAAACCCTGAGGTGTTTGCAACAAAAGCAACTTTAATATGGTGAGTATCTAAAACCTAACAGCCAGGAGACAAAGTTACTGCAGGATCCTTTTTTGTGCTTTAAATATAATCCACAAACGCTAAAATATTTGTCTTCTTTCCTTTCCGTATTTGGGAGGATAGACTCATGGCCCATATCTTTAATTATTTAAGCACCTGAATGTCATTGGTTTCTCTGTGAATTAGCTGGCTATGACCATTTATGGTTGGACTTGATGATCTTAAAGGTCTTTTCCAACTTAAATGATTCTATGGTTCAGAACGTGGATTTTTGTTTAAAAAACAATGCAGAATGAGAACACGCTGTACTGTTCCTCTAACAGCATCTGTCTCCATGGTACATTTCTCCTTCTGAGTGGAAGTGGCAGGCACCTGAGGAAAAAATTCTTGTCTTAGCAAATAATAAGGACTTAAACCACTAAAAAGATTAAAAAGTATTTCCCAATTCACAAACGAATGACTCTTTTCACATAGCTTTTCATCTTCTTGTGATGGATGGCCCAGTTACGGGAAGCAATTAATAAATTTTTAAACTCTATTAATGGGCTTCCTGTTCAGGGAGTTTCAAGTGCATGGTTGGTATTGCACATGTTCTCATGGCAAGAAAGCTGTTTTCTGGAAAGAACGCCAATAAATAGACATCGGGCTTTGCCTAGGCAAGAAGTAGAAATATTAAGTGCATACTAAAATTTGTTTCCAAAAATCTATTACTCTATAAGCCAAAAAAAAAAAAGTTCCTTCCTGAAGGTAGAATTTTATGTTTTTCATCTTTCTGCCTTCTTTCCTGTCAGGAAGTTAATTAACCATCCATATTTTTTTAGATTTTTTTTTTTTTAAGTCATAATTTTGAGATCATTTACTTAAAGTAACCAAGTCAAAGCATTCAAGCTGAATGACAACACCCTCAAGGTCAAGTCCAAAGCTTGTTTCCCGGATGATACATTTAGATACAGAACTATGACATATGAAAAGGCCAGGGAAGGAAAAAAAAAAAACGGGG
>NW_009613336.1:19921-34506 GCF_000690535.1 Cariama cristata
GGGGGGGAAATGGTAGGATAGAGGCAATAGGTAAATGTGGCCATGACTTTTGCTGCCAACAAAATGTAAATACAGCATGAAGGACATAAAGATTCACCTTTGATGTGTATTTTAATTACTTGCTTAATTTTAATAAAGCATGATAATTAAATTAATCAGGTAAAAATATGTGTCAATGTGTGGGTAGATGAAGTTTTGTTCAGCTATTTAGCGCTCACTAATGGTAACTATTAATAGTTGTATACACATAATTTAACCTGATTTAGAGGGTGCTCTTGGCATGAGTTACAGATGCAAATTTATTTCCATTTTAATTGTTGAGGTTGTTGTTTATTGGTTGGTGGTTTTTGTTCGGTTTTAGTTTTTTTGTTTGTTTGTTTGATTGATTTTTTTTGTTTCTTGTCATTGCTGGATCATCTGTAACTTTATTGTGGGCCATTAATAAATTCCAGACTGGAAGACCTAAAAAAAGAAAAGAAGAATGATTGGAGAAAACTCCAAGAGTACTACCAAAACATTTAAAAATGCAGTTTCCAAAAAGCTGCCAATAATTTCCTCTGTATTTTTTCAGATCATAATGGTTTACGAGTTTTTTCCCAAGAGAAATACTTTGCCTTATATGTTATCATGCTTTTTTTCCTGGGATGCATGAAAAATGGCAAGCTAAAGAGCAGCAATCTGGAGTATGACACAGAAATTCTCATTTACGAGCTGTTTCCTATTTTTCACTAGACTTTCCATGAGACGGGACAGTTTGGATGATGTGGGTCTTCTGCTGTTGATCCATCATAGGAAGGACAAGTTGGGGGTAAATAAGTGTGTGTAATTTTTTTTTTAGGAGTGCCCGATTAATTAATAAAAATACTAGCTTAGCCTAAGATGATGATTTGGTCACAGGTTTCTAAATACTACGTGGAGACAGAAATAAAATAACGTAGCATGTAGTCTAGGATGCAAAGACATAACAGCCTTCAATGGAGGGATCTCGGAGACAGAACGACTCAGACCAGAGTTGCCCTACTTCAGACAGAAATTGATGTCCTGTGATATGCCAATGCTTCAGAGGCTTGCTTCCTCCAAGCTGGCTGATGCCACACTCAGAGAGTGCAAAAACTCTTCAGCCTTCCTCTTCCTCTTCTGATAGTTGCTTGTCACTGCACGTACACTGTTTTTCGGTTGAAAAGGAGTTGCATTGTAGTTTGACTCCTGTAGAAATAATTTCATAGTACGTAAGACAGCATTATTATAGCAGTAAGGGAACTAATGGACAAGTTTTCTGGCTTATGAACTGCTAAGTACTTTTTTATTTTACGCACAAACAGGAACAGAAAATGGAGTTTATTTATACATGGAGGGGAATCATCAAAACGTTGTGTTCTTCACAGTGCATGATCCATTAGGACACAGGGGGATTACTACTCAGTTTACAGTTTTTGCCTGGAAGTTACATTTTGAAGAGAAAGGGATCAGGAAACTGCACCAGATGTCCATCCTGATGCCTCTTTTTTTTTTTTTTTTTTTTTCTTTTGTTTTCTCTCACTGACTAGGAATGCTTATAGCTATTAAGCATCCTTGGAGAGCACTGGTGTTGCAGCCCTCTCTGTGCAGGTAGATGTCCTACTTTCTGGAAGCCCATGGACTCCTTTCTAAATTCAAATCATGGAGGCAACCCTAATCATTAAAATTTTCATGTAGCGTGTGAGCAAGGACAGGGCACGAGTTCTGGAGAAATGTATTGGGTGGAGTAATAGAGAGCTGCCAGCCTAAATTATCTTTCCCACAGTTTACCCAGGAAGGTTAGGGGAGTAAGAAAAATGGAGCCAACAAGCCAGAATAGAGAACAAAGTCAGTCACAGAGCCAAAATTTAGAGCACATACTGACTTCTGAAAATCACAAGGGAACTGTGATGGAAAATTGATATCCTCTGGGAAGGACTGTTTATAACTTGGCATGAGTTTTCAGCAGGCTGTTCTCATAACACTCAGTACTGAAATCCCCCTGTTAAAACCCTTGTGGGATAAGTTTTGAGCTGTCAGAGATTTATCCCCATTCACATTGTAGGTATTTTAAACAAGAATATTGGAGAAAAGGAATCAGAGTGCTGAATTCTCATCAGGTAAAGTATCTTGTTTTAAAAAATAAGAATCCACAGAAAAAAAGATAAGACATTTTTAAATCATAGTTTTATTATAATCTAAAAAGTCTGGTGGCATTAAAATTTAAACTTTAGCATTTAAATTTTGCTCTACTCATCTCTCTCTCAAATCTAAATAGCAGCAGAAAGAGTATAAATAAAATGAATGCTTGTATCTCACAATATATAAATAAAATGAAAGAATTGTATCAAACATTACATTTTCAGTCAGTCACTGCAGTCTTCCTTTTTAACTTACATTCTACATGTCGTTTGCTACTGAGTATGTACAGTTGCTTTATTTTCACTGGAATTAAGACTTAGCTGAATAAAAACATAACATACCTCAAGCAGTACAAATTTTAATGTATAAAGTTTTTGCTACTATTAAAATAAAATCTTTCACTGAAATTCTTAAAAATGCATTCTAATGTGATATTCACTTCCCTACAGCAATTTTTGTTCTGAAGAACATCATTGTGCCATATTTACTACCTTTCACTGAGTAGCTCCACACAATCCCACTTTGCCTTGGTGCAAAGATGGATGAAGTAATCTCTCAAGATCCTCTTTAGACTTGTATTTCTGTAAATGGCTTTTGTGTTACTTGGGGGGAAGGACTGTAAGAATCTGTTCCCAAAATTATGCTCTGTGATACCAAAGCACAACACCTATTGTAAAGATCCCATGGTATTACTTTCTAAAGGGATCCTTCTTCTTGTAAAACAAGAATTGTGAAAAGAAAGAAATGGATCAGGAATGGTTCCCTTTATGAAAGTGCCAATATGAAACTCTGGGCTCATTTCAGCTGAACCAACTGTTATGCTTAGCCGTTGTGGAAGAAAATAAATATATTTGATGAGGTTTTTACTCTGGTTAAAACAAAATTTGTGGGTCTAGACAGCTGAGAGGTTTGGGGAAAAGACCTGGAAGGTTTCACTGCTACCTTGTTAGCTGAAATGGGTCCCATGGTGACAGCAGCAAAAAATCGTATCTTTGTTGCTCGTTTGTCTCGGTGAAGTTAATTGGTGGTCTCAGTAAAAAGTCCATGGTGATGACAGGTAGTGTTGTAAAAAAAAAAAAAATCAGATTGGGCATCGATTATCTTGTCAGGTAGTTGTTCTCTGTATACATAAATTTGGGGGATGAATTTTATTTTGTTCATGAGAAAATCCAATTATTTCACTTCTGACGTGTGGTTGCAGGGTGGCTAAGGCAGTTAGGGACAAGGGTGCGAGAAGCAGCATCCCATCAGCGGTGAGAATGACTGTGCTGACAAAGTGATGCTTTGTTAGGTAAAAAAAAGTAAATACATGCCAACAGCTGCTGAAACCTTGGTGGCACCTGCTGTGGAGGCTGGGGAGTTTCTGAGATGCCTGAGAAATGGCCAGTGCCATGGCACTCAGCGTCAGGCTCTTGGTTGCCCCAGGGTTTGGGGCATCTCTGGCAGTGCCAAAGAGGTCTGGCTGCTCCAAGCCAGGGGCTCCTTCTGAGGTGGTGGGACTCCCCCTCCCTTGCTGGTGGTGGCACCTGGGGCAGCACCGCGACCCTTGCTGAAATCAGTGGGTGGCTGGAGAGAACTCTGAGGGAGGCAGAAGAAAGCATTGGGGTGGAAGGAATGGGACTGGCAAGTCCGGAGCTGTGCTTTCTATAAGTCTCCTTCATGATAATAAAGGAAAACCCTGAAGTATTATAAAACTGTGCTGCTTGTATAGAGGTTACGCTGCTCTTGCAGGTAGGTCCCCATCGCCTGCAGAGAGCCGGCGAAGCAGGGACAGAGATTTGCGGCACTGCTGCAGTGCTGGGCTGCCTGGGCTGCCGTGCCTGGAGCAACCGCTCCCAGTGAGCCTGGGGAGCCTGAGAAGACTTTGTATTAGGGTTTTTGTCTTTAGGAACGGTGAGACGAAAATAAAATGTCACAATGTGCTGTTTATGGAGGAACATGCATGGATATGAAAATAAATCATTGAGGGTATAAAAAAAATGCATATGTATATTGACTCTGTTGCTTCATTTTCCTCTCTCAGGGATGAAAACAAGCAACCTTACAACAATTACAAATGAAACACAGCACCTGAGCACTGGTGTGATGTTCACTGAAATCAAAGTCATCAGTTTTTCAAGGCAGGAACAGCCATGCATTTGTGCTATACCTGTCACAGAGAAACCCTAGACCACAGTGAGCATTCCCATACAGTACATAATGCAGATAATAAGAGAGGCAATGATGAAAGTTACAAATCTTCTTGGCTTCAGCAAGCCACAATGCTTTTAAAAAATATGGAGAAGGAAAAAGAACATTTAAAAATGGATTTTCTGAACTTCCCTATCCAGCTCTGTTGATGTTCTGTTATTTCTCTTATATATTTCCAAAGTAGAAAAGAATCAAAACCTCATGAAGTAATCAGTCTCCTCTGTTTTAGAGACTCGTCTCATTGTCTGGGTAACATGTCAGCCTGTTCTGTTGGTGATTTGTATGATCAGTCAGCCTTTGAACAGAAAATGTTGTGAATCAGTTACTTTGGGTATCTAATTTATCCCCAATGGCTTTTGTCTCAAAAATACTGGTGAGAAAAAAATTGATGAATAAAATCACATTTTTATTGGTAGACAAGTTTTGCATGGAAAAGAAGCTCAACCTCTTAGTTCTTGGAATATAGTATTTGTCTTTAGCATTACTGTGAGCTAAATAATGCTTTGTGACTGGTTCATCTTTGTGACCTTTAAAGGTACTTGTGTATACAGACAGACAACTCATCTGATTTCGTACATTTCATTTCTAAAAATTTTAACACATGCTTTCTGGACCCCACCTAAAGTCAAGTCGATCTAATTGATAAGATAACCTTTCAACAGACTTTAATGCAGTAGGGTGAGATATTAATCTATTTCATATGGCTTTAAAGACATAACCCAATTTTCTCAGAAAGGCCAAAAGTCTCCTTCTAAGGACATAGTAACCCAAATCTAATTTGACTGTATATGCTTCTAGTCATCTGTACGCCTCTATCTTAATATTATAAAAGTGACAATCTAGGTAATAGCTTGTATCTGTCCTACTCCTGCTAAATTACTGCACCAACAGGCTCCACTAAGGCTTCGTTTTATCTCTGAGAAGCTGACTTCAGACCACTTTGTGAATTAACCCAGTACTCCAATATCCAAATCTATCGTCCCGTCAGATTTTGCTGGCCACAAATTTTCTTTAAGACCAGTCAGAGCAAAATGAAAACCCCAGATGACTTGAATCTTCCTGAATCCTAAAATCTATAGGTTTAAGGAAAAAAAAAATATGGAGGAAGTGGGGCTTTGTGAATGAAGTTGGAAGGCAGCTGAAATCCAACAAAAGCAAAAAAAAAAAAGTTCTGTCTTTTGTGTTACTGTCTTCCGTTTCCATGGAAACCGAGGCTGGATTGGCAAAAATGGGTTAAGTGCTTTACAGTGACAGAGACTAATCACTGTTATTTTATAACGTTACTACTGCCAGTGGAAGGGAGGGCTGCATTCTAAGGAGATGTAGGTTTGCAATGAGTCTACTCCTTGCTGAAACTATCAGACAGCAAAAACAGGTGGCATGAGAAATTTTGATTAAATATACAGTAAATCAATACAGACCATACAAAACCCGCAAGAACCTGAGAAATACTGTATATAAGAGAACACTTAATCCCAAAGTCAATGAATAGCAAAATGCAACCATATAACTACTTGACTTTTCAAAATACTGAGAAAACACTCAACTACTTGGTAAATACAGAAAAATTAATCTGTCTGTCCTCTTTCCCAATGTGTGCATTGTTCTCAGGGGGAGTTACCTCAGAGAATCTGCAGCAACAAAAATTCTCAGCCTGCATCATTACCTTGAAAATAAGTTTTATCCCTTGTGGTTGAAAATCTAGACCTTCACTGGATGGAAATTTCAGCATCAGTGTTAGTTTTCCAGAGCTTTACTTATGGCACTGAAACTTTTTCAGCAGTTATTTTCTCTTGAGCAAGGTAGGTTGAAGGAAAAAAATAAACCCCATTTCCCTCAGAAACATTGTCTTCTGAAGCCAACAACGTCTTCAGATTTTAGGTGGGTGTTCACAAGTGCTTGGAAAAAAAACAGTCAGCAGCTTTAGTGGATAAGAATGGGCGCTCATTAAATTGAAAGCAAATGGTTTCTCTTATGGGAGCACTACAAAATGTTAATTGTTCAAAACCCTATTTAAAAGTGTTGATGACCATGCCAGAAATGTTTTACTTTGAGAGTCTCACTGTGGGTATCATCATCATTTACTAAAGTTATGCTTTGTCAAGTATCCTTTAGTTTCCTGGAAAACAGGCCATTTTTGTGAAATATTCCACATGCAGCATGCCTGTTCCTACAAGCCAACTTAGGTTGCTCAGGACAACCCTTAAGCACAGTCAGATTCTTTTTCAGCCCCTGTGCACCCCTGTAGTACCTGGAGGCCCTGGCCCCAGTCCCGAAGGTTTGGTGGGTGAGTTCATCCTGACTGGGGTTCCCAAACCATCCCCTGCCCGGGGCTGTGCCGCGCCGCTCTGCTTTTGGCTTGCTCATGGGATTTGACCTGGTATGAGGGAGGATGAATGGGGATAGGTGAAGTTTAGGCATTTCTGCCTTAGCAAAAACCCCTTATCAGGCTAGGCTTAAGTTCAGAAGATCCCCGTCTGATTTATTACAGGTATCCGGAACACTGTGTTTACCTGGGTTTTCCAAAAAAATTAGGCTGCAGGATACTCAAAGATGGGATTGCCCCTTTGAAGTTGTTTACTGCGGTTAAAATGCTTAACTGCTTCTTGGGCTGGAGTGGGAAGAGCCTGTGTTTCAGGAGGAGCCACCACCAGACTTGGGGGCCCAGTGCCAGGTCCCAGTGCTGCTGGCTGGGCAGGGGGAATGATCACCTTTTCTGACAGGCTCAAGACAGCAGGTTCCTCTGAGAATGTGTACTACATCAAGCGAAACAGGGACAGATAAGAAGAGTCTGTGACTTCTGCTGGGGCATAGAGACGAGTAAAATAAATGTTAACTTTTCATTGAGTCTCAAGTTCAACAATCCTAGGGGAATCTTTAGAGCTTTGCTTAAAAGAGCCCAAAGTAGAACAAACCTCATTCTTCTCAGTTTTGATTGTCAATTCATAATCCTGTGAACCTGACTGACAGAAGCACCCTTTTTCACAATAAATTGAAAGGATATATCAAAATACCATTTCATCTTATATCGAACTCCATACGCCTAATACACCTGGTAGAAGTTAATTCACAAGATGCTTTTATTTGAATTATATTTATATTTAAATAACAATTAAAAAGATTTTTCACAGCACTAGTTGATTAAAATATTTTAAGAGGTGATACAAGAATAAAGGTGTTCAAAGTTGGTATTAGAACTTGTGGCTTTGGTAACTGATACATGAAGACAAAATCTCCTGAAGAAAGGACAGAGAATGGAGGTGAAAGAAGGTAAAGCAAAGTTTGTGAAAACAAGAATGACTAGATTCAATAAGAGACATAGGGTAGCACTGCATAATTGGGTGAAAAGGGGTCAAAAGTAAAGCATGTCAAGAAGGGTTTGAAGGGTGAGGTGGGGGGCAACTTTGACTTTATCCCCGGTTTTTAGTTCAGCATAAATGCAAAAATAAAGTGATGTGTGGAGCAGAGAAGAGATACGATCAAGGATTCTTAGGGCAAGGAAAGCATAAGAGAAAAGGAACAAATCAAGAGAAAAGCAAAGAGAGTAAGAAAAGAAAGAAAAATATTGCAACTCTGGACATCGAAGAAAAAGATAGGAGAGTCAGGACCCCAAAGCCATGGTTCTTGGAAGCAACATTTGTTGTGGGAATGAGCACAAGAGATCAAAGTACAAGAAAATGAACTGAAATACTGATATGGTATGCAGAGTAAATAAAAAGAAAGAAGGCAAAAGTGGTAAAGTGAAGCACAGCAAAATAAGTTGAAGGGAAAGCATTCAAGAAAGAGAATGAGATTTTCTTTAGAGAATCTCTAGATGGTCTCTGAGAATAGAGGTATTCCCAAAATGATAAAATCATCAGCATAAAAGAGATGAGAACACAGAGTCTCTCAACTGGAACATGAAAAGGAAGGACTTACTAACTGGTCTGTACTTGGGCTGAGGGTTGAAGTAGTAAATTATCTGGGCAAAATAGGTCAAAGCAGTGAAGGAGGGAGATGCCACCTGCCTGTGTGGTTCTGGACAGCGTGTGTTTTGCCTGCAGCAGGCGTCCATCCCCCAGCAGCCAGACCGCTGCCTGACCACCACCCCTCATCCCTCTGATGATCCTGTCTGCCCTGCAGCTGGATGGGGGGGGGATCCACAGAAAATACCCCTGTACCCAGTCCTGCCCCCATGGAGGGGCCTAGCTCAGCCGTCACTGCCCACCTCCTCCCAAGAAACCTCTCTTCTCAGCTCACAACCTCCATAGCATCCCTCAGGCACAAGTAAACACAGTCACCTTCTGCTTCACTCCTTTTTCCCTTTGGATTTTAAACCACTTAGTGGATTGTATCACTAATTACGCCTTCCTTTCCCTTTCCATCATGGTTTCAATCCTTGTACCTCCAGTGATCCAGCTGTGTATGTCACACTAATCAATTCAATGAGACTGTGCTGATGTGACAAGCTATACAAGGGTGGCTCTACTGGAAAATAAATTTTTAAAAAACCCTTCAGCAGTCTGTCCTAGAGGAGGTAGATTGTCTGAGGTTAATCCCACGCGTATTATCCTGAGGTTTCAAGTACTGAGCCCATTTATATGCATTCTCTCTGTTCAGTTGTATGCACAATTGGACTCATGTATAGCCACCTATTCCTCTGTAATTTTCATTTTCTAAATCTATTGTGTGTCGGATCATTAAATCAAGGTGAGACTTCCCTTGCAGTCATTTCCTCTAACCTCACTGCATAAACTGGTCTCCTGGGTAACAATGCTCATGGATGGTCTGAGCATCCCTGGTTTTAGGGCAGACTCTGTGTTGCTCTGCACACTGGCACAATGTGAAATACACCCATGGCTTTAAATTAAGCCTTGTGTAAATGAGAACACAGACTAATGGAGAATTAATGGGTTTTTGTCAAGTTTGTCGTTCCTTTGTCACCGCTGTGAGCAAAACCTGTAACAGGCAATGTTGCTAGCAGTCTCTCTTCTGACCCACCCTGAAGAAATGGAAAGAGGAAGAAACGTGGGAAATATGACAGAGGCAAAATACTGAAAATAAATAAAGAAAACCTGAACAAGACCCAGTATTAACAAACACAAGAAGATCTGTAATTGATGGTATCTTCTTCTAGAGTCTGGATAACAAAAGTACTTTCATCAGATGTTCTTTTACACTTGTAAAAATTATATTAGAAATATGACGTACAAGAACTCCCAAGACATACCTGTAAACAGAAGATGCAGGAAAGCGAGCTGAGAAGCACCCTTATGGAAGTTAATGTTTCTCATTATCTCGAGGAATGACACGCAGATGAAGCACTTTTGGTTAACAGAAATTTCCAGGTGATATCAAATCGAGGTAGTCCATACTGACCTTTAATCACACTGCAGACACTGTGTAAATAAACATGTGAAAGCTTGTACTTGGTGGATGGCTTAGCTGGTACCTGGCACTGGGCTACATGTTTGTTTGCACACATAGAGGCCTGGCTCTAGCAGAGGAAAAAAGAGACACCACGCTCCAGATTAATACTTTCCAGGGCATCAGATCCTGCCTTTCATGTGATAATGCCCAGCCACAGTACCAGAGGGGATCCTTCCTTCCTCTGCTGGCACTGAGATCAGGGCTGTTGCCATCCATGACCAACCTCCCCAGACCTATCCAACTTGGAAATGGAAATTTCACAGCTTTGTTGGGTTTTATTGTACCAAATGTGCAGATGAATTCTTTTATAGAGATTAGGGGCCGGTACCTCAGCCAGGATAAACTGGCTCATTGACTTCAGTAGAGCTTAGCTGATTGATGCAGGCTTTGGGACTCCCTCTGTTTGGTCAAACTTCATTTTGGTCATTTCATCTGAATGAATGCAGACTGGAGGGAAGGGCTAGGAAGCATTTTAAGTGCAGCAGCAGTGAAACTGTCCTGTGCAAGATCCTGTGTGGATCAGCTTCCCACAGGCTGTTTGCAGCTCCCAAAATCTGTGATCTTTCAAGGAAATATCTTACTGCAATTTCTGAGTAAATTTACAGGAGGAGTTTCCTGAAAGTAGAAAAGCTAGGATCAATGCTGCATTCTTTCCTGTTTTGTTTTTTTTTAATAGTAAATTGTGGCATACCAATTACACAAATTTTACAGAAATAATTATTTTTTGGATAAAATAGTTCTCAGAAGGCCCAGTAAAGATTGAGCTACCGTGGTGGGAGACATTAATTACCACATCCCACTGCAAATATGGAGGGATTGATTTCTAATTTATTTTTTTGTTGGTGAGTATAGAAGATAATGTAAACTGATGAATAAGCAGACTAACTGGTTGTTACCCATAGAAACATTAACTGAAGTCTAATAAATCCTGTTAAAATGTGGATTGCACAGGTATTGCATGTTGAGTTGAAGTGAAAGGTTCTTTTGGAGCTCTGTTTCAGGTTATTTTCTGACTCAGGAAGAATACAGAATCTTTTCACACTCAGTTAACCCAGAAGTGTTATTTTCATGACAAAGAAAGAAAAAGTAGTGCTAAAGATTCAATAATTTAATGTACATAGCTCCACCGACATTCAACATGCTTCAATAACTGAGAAGAGCAGGAAGCCTTGGTTCCTCACCTCTTCTTTCTAAATGAATTTCTGCATCCTAAATTGAAGGAAAACAATGTATTTCAAAGCATCTGCTGTATCACCATGGTTAATTCTGGTCCCCCTGTTAGTTATTGTATTTGCACTTCATGACACGTCTCTAAATCTGTTGCAGTAGCTGGCATATTTAAAAGCTGCTAGGTTTCTCTGTTGCCATTTAAAATTAAGATCATCACAAAGGTAAATCCAAAGCAGTGTCTAAAAGCAGTTATAGTCACATTGGTATCATGAAGAACCGGTGTTTTGCAAAAGCTGAACGATCCTATGATAGTACAATCAATTCCAGTTGTAAGTATCGTGGTATATTTTGCACTAATATTAGGATATTATGGAACAGTAAATAAAAGGGAGATAGCTTTTGGCTACAAAATTAAAGAAAACTAAAAATACTCCTTTTAAATGTTTTGGGGTGGTTTGTTTTTGGTTTGTTTTATTTTTTCCTGTAGAAAGACTGGATTTTTTTTTTGGTCTGAGTTTTGAATTGCTGTGATATATGTAATTATAATGCACAGGGTTTTGTTATTATTTCACATCTGGTTTATGTTCCTTCCCTTGTGTTGACTTCTAATAATTGTGGTACAGAACTAGTACAAAATGTTGTTAAAGGGGATAATTTTTGTCCCTAATTTTGCTTTTCAAGATGGAGTGTAATTTCTACGGTGAATTTTTTTGACCAGAGGGGGAACATTATTTAGTTACAAAGCCACTGCATTTTTTTGAGGGCAAGAACTGTATCTACTGCACTGTGAAAGATTCTTAGCATTGTAAGAAAAAGCTGCACCTGAAAATAACAAAAATGACCCTTTTCCTCATTTTCTCTAAATAACCATCGAAAAAGAACTGGAAACCACTAAGTCTTCAAGATTTTATAAAATTTGGTGAGGAAAACATCCTTTCATAGTACTTTATTGCCTCAGGTATTTCTTCTACTGTTGCAGGAAAATTATTAGTATTATTCTTTATCAGTTTGGATACAGAAGGGATTTCTGGTATTTAAAAAACATGTACTACAGTTTGCTTAGTTGTAGCAAAGAATTCAGATTCTAAGACAGTAAAGTAATATTATTAACTGATCTGAATCTAAAAAAAAATAATCTGAATTTTTTTTGTTCTTATGCTTTTCCTAACATTATTTCTGTAAGTGATCTGCATGGTGGGATAAGAGATTGCACTTCTTTTGTAACTGTGCTACCAACCGGGGCAGGATATAGCTGTGATGGAGACAAGTTGTGGGGTCTTCCCCAGCTGGCAGTACGGGTGGAGGCAGGCACTGTGATGTGCAGGACTGCAGGTGACTTATGCCCCACGTGCCCTTTCCAATAACATTTCCAGGTTTCTACATTCACGTATTTTATTCATAAACATTGAGCAGAGTGTGGCAGGCTAGACTGTGACTTGCATTTTGCACCCCTGCAAAGGAAAGAGAAGAAGTAAAAATTCTTGCCGTGCCCCTGGGATCGGTGTTGGGGTGAGCTGACATAAATAAATGCTGTGAACCTGCTTATTCGTCCTCCCTCAGTGCACAGGGATAGGAATGGGAAGACAAGGGCAGATCAATACACTAAGTAGAGCAGCTGAGTCAGGCAAGAAATATTGATATTTACTGTTGGTTTGGGCCTGCAACAAATAACCATCCCTTTCCTTGAAGCCTGAAAAAATAAGAAGGGACTCATGCTGTGGAGGTATGTTGTCTCCTGGGATTTCTGCAGAAATGAGGCAGTTTATGCAGTCTTAAATGTTAAAGTCTCCTGAAACTTTTTGCTCATTTTGAGCAACATCGTCCTCCGCAAGCTGCTGCAGACACCTGTGTGGTGGTGCATTTTCCCCCTGCCTTTTTCTAGGTCTCGCTGCAATTTCGGAAATTCATGTTTTAGCTTATATGTAATGAGTTGGGCGGTTAAGTGTCCCTTGATCATACCAGAAACTCTCTCATGGTTAAAGATGGAATAATACTGACTGTACCGACAACTTTCGTCACCTGGCCAGAGCTAGAAGCTCAAGCAAAACAGGTCTTGGTAGCTCAACAAACCATCCTTGGTACATCTCTTATCTGAATAGAAGCTCGACAAAACAGGCCTTGGATGCCCAAGAAAAACAGGTCTCAATATATCGCTTATCTGAATCGTAGCTCGAGCAAAACACAGCATCATTGCTACTGATTTTTTTTTTCAGAATTTCAGAAATTACTGACTCAAATTGTGGCCAGAATGGAAATTTACTAATCACTAAAGACAATCATCTTGTTAACCTATAAAGGGTAGTCCTAAATGAGACCCTTTGAACTCTCCTGGACTGCAGCAGACTGCAACCAGCATCTCCCTCGGAGTGGGAGAGCTCTCGGAACTCGCAACTCAAGTTTGTGAATTTCAGGGGATCATCCCTGAAAGGAGACAACAAAGCCTGGGCCGAAAATCCTTCACTCCTTGAGACTCAACCCTTATTCATTGAGAAATGCCAAGGCGTTTAGGGTATTTAATTGAATTTGAAGGAAATTTTTCTACTAGGCATACCTATCTTTATACATTTCTTCCTTTATACACATATCTCTATACATATATATATTTCTCTTTGTATTTATGTGCATGCGTGTGTGAATCATTTAAATACCCTATAACAATTTCATTTACTGTTATAATCATAGTACCTCGTAGATGTTAAGTTAGTCAATGATTAAGTGCTCTTAAATGAAAAGTGCTGTTAAATCCTACTGCTAAATTCCCCACTCTTGGTACCTGTTAGACATAAACTGCTGACCAAGTCTGGGACTAGGGGCAGATCCAGCTGCACCTAGACTCATCTCTGAGAAGGAGTTTAGAAAGCAAGGGGTCTACTCCAAAACTCATGACTCAATGGGAGGGTGTCCCTTACCTCTTCCCCGTTTACCTCTGGTCTCTGTGTAAACCACTTAGCTTGATTTTAACCTGATTTTCCCTGTGTACATTTCTTTCATGTAGTAAGTAACAGAGTGAACCTTGCTGTTGAACTTTGCTAACTTGCCTTTCTGTTAATTCATATTAAAACTGTATCTGCTAATACCTTTGACAGTAATTCTTTGTACGACCTTAAAACCACCCATTTGCGACAGCCTGGGAGGATTAACCTGGAGGCACTCTCCTGAGGGAAGCCTCTTTCTTAAAAAGGGTTTAGAGGAATTGCTTGGAGAAGTTCCTCACCCTCTCAGCGTGGGTCAAGACTTACATATTTCTTTAGTGCAGGGCTCCTCTGTGTAAGGCAACTTCTCACAGTGCTCATTCCTTGGAGGGAGGAATGGCAGACCTGACCCGGGAATGCCTGGTGCACAGCTGAAACCAATAACAATCTCTGAAAAAAAATGGCACACCGGGGAATGCCTGGTACACAGCTGAAACCGATAACAATCTCTGAAAAAAAATGGCACACCAAATATCATACAGCTGGAAACATTTTTTCTGGCACAAGAAGATAGGATGTTGTTTAAGAGGCTAGGTAATTTAGACATCTCTGGGTCTAGGGGGACAATAAGGGAGTTTTAAGTTTGTGCATAGGTGTGGTTAAGCATGCAAAAGCTCCTCTCTGGATTTTACTTTGGCACCTAACTTTCAAAAGATTGGTTTCCTTGCCTGGAGAAAGGGGAGTGGGTAAACTTCCCCTTCCTGC
>NW_009613336.1:34524-53024 GCF_000690535.1 Cariama cristata
AAAAGAAACATTAATTATTCCAGTTGTTTTCACTACATTGACAAATATTTCTGTGTTGTTAATGAAAGCATATGAAGGGAAGACCGAAAGTATACGTACAGAGTGACGTATAAGTAGCAGCAACAGACATGTTTTAAATATCTAGGTTTTTGGAGGCTTATGTGGCCAAACTTCCCCTGCTTTTAGAGGTTAACCCATAATTTCTAAACATTAATTATTCCAGTTGTTTTCACTACATTGACAAATATTTCTGTGTTGTTAATGAAAGCATATGAAGGGAAGACCGAAAGTATACGTACAGAGTGACGTATAAGTAGCAGCAACAGACATGTTTTAAATATCTAGGTTTTTGGAGGCTTATGTGGCCAAACTTCCCCTGCTTTTAGAGGTTAACCCATAATTTCTATGAATGTTAAAGTAAATCAACCATGATCTAAATCCTGCTCCCATGAAGTCAGTGGGAGTTTTGCCACCAATTTTAGTGGGAATGGGACCGAGCTGTGCAACTGTTATTTAATGCCGCTGCCTATAGGAAAACTGGACACATTTATTTTGATTGGAAACAACATTATATAATAATTCCCTAAAATTCTGAGGTTAGCTGGCTAGTAGGAAATATAGTTCTTGGGGGAAAAAGTTGCTCCAACACCTGTCATTTGCAATATATCACAAAGTAAATGTTAATTCTAGTTAATGTTAAAGGAAACTGTCTAAAATAATTTAAGATGCAAAGAATTGCATTTAATGGAAGGGAATTTAAATGTAACATTATGAAACACCAACAGGCTTATGCCAAAAAAAATCGCCTTGCCAGGGAGTTGTTCACGTTAGGCTAAGTCATGCCATGGGTAATGCCCAGAATGAAGACTGTGGTGGAAGCACCCGAAACACTGAGCCTCAGAGAGGAGCTTCTCCTCACTGCACACAGTAGGAGCAGGAAGTAATTTGTGACACTTCATTTCTGTGGTGGAGCATCCTTTCCCACATTATGATACACCAACAGGCTTATGCCAAAAAAATCACCTTGCCAGGGAGTTGTTCACATTAGGCTAAGTCATGCCATGGGTAATGTCCAGAATGAAGACTGTGGTGGAAGCACCCGAAACACTGAGCCTCAGAGAGGAGCTTCTCCTCACTGCACACAGTAGGAGCAGGAAGTAATTTGTGACACTTCATTTCTGTGGTGGAGCATCCTTTCCCCTCGCAACGCACAGGCTTTCATTCCTCTCACCAGTGTATGATGGTGGTGGAGAAGGGTTGACCAGTTCTTCACTTGCTCTCACCCTGGCTGGTCCAGGGGGAAACCCCGCTGTCGTGCTGGAACAGGCTCTGTGGCCTCCCTCCAATACCTGGAGGTGTCTTTTTCTCTCCTGATCTCCAATACGGATGCAAAATGCAAGACGTCATTTAGAGCAAGTTTTCAACTTGAATATGTGCTCAGGGTGAGTACATAGCCTTATGCACAGTATGTAAAAATAATTCCACAAAGAGTAATCTAAGACCACTCAAAAGCACGCATACAACAGGTACTTGCTATAAAGCAGTATGCATCACATCTGTGACTAAAGTTGAAATAATTTATTTAAAACTGGGAAACAGTGCAGTGGTACAATTGTAAAATTTCTCTTTGTGTCCAGAGATAAGTATCTGAAAGCTATCAAAGTTTCAAGAGCGCTCAGTCACAGACATAATAATACTGTGCTTACTTGTGTGATGAAAATTGCTATTGGGAGCCTGATAAATCTCAGTAGATGTTATTCAGGGTAATAACCTTGACCAGTTGACTTCTTTCTAACATGCGTTCATATTTAGATAGGGTATATCCAGGATGTCATTTAGTCTATATCCTTCACACATTGAGAAATAAAAGTACAGCCTGCTCAAATACTGTTTATCTCCTGACATCTTCAAGGACAATGATCTGGGACAGGTTGGTGGTGCACAAAACAGATCTGATTGCTACAAGCATCTAAGCCTCTCCTGTCTTTCTTCTTCCTGACTGTGTTTCAGACATAAGGCCAATTTCCCACCAAGGCACAGAGCTGCTGTGAATGGGCTGACCTGGGTGCAGGGCAGGACTGGGACTCCTTGACCCCGGGGTGAAGCCACAGGCATGGAGCTCCTGGTGTGGAGGGAGAGAGAAGCGAAGGGCTGCAACCCACCCTATCTCCGACGAGGGTTTGTGTCAGTGGATCAACGCTGAAGGAGGAATTGTGTCCTCTGGTGCCCTCCACATATTCTCCCCTTAAATGCTGTGCTACAAAGCTGTTTTTGTGTCAGTCTTATGAGGCAGATAGCTTGGTGAATCATGGTCTCTCAGGTGTTCCCAATTACATTTTTTTAAGTGGTGGAAACTAAAATACTTTGCTCTTGTGCACTCTGCGTTCTCCCAGTAGATAGCAGAAGTTCTGAGCTGCACCATTTAAAGGCAGAAGCATTTTCACGCTGTAAGAAAAGGACTAAAATATAATCATACCTGGAACTTTTACTCAATAGTTGCCTACATGACAAAGTAGGTGGCTCTGCTGAAACACTTTGTTTAAATTAATCATATAACAATGGTAATCCAAAAGCAACCTTTAGAAAGTCCATCTATGACAGTCTATATCTATCCTTATACCCACAGTCTTTAATCTCTCTCCCTCTTGTAGAAGGAGACACATTTCTAAAGGAGCCTGGAGAGTATTGTTTGCACAAGACTGTCATCATCGGACATGTCATCTTCCAGGTTTTTTGCCATTCATCCAGCAGATAATATCCTGCTTTGAAAAATAAATCTTCATGCTTCAGCACAGGTTTTTTTTTACACACGTGGAAGAGATATTTTACACACACACACACGAGCAGCCATGCAGCCTTCTCTCCATCATGGTACTTTTCCCAGCTTGGGCAGATTACAGGGAAAACAGCACCGATGTTGGGCTGGGATTCTGACAGAAGATGGAGTCCTACACACCACCCTCCTGTGAAACTGCTGTGAATGTGTGTATGATACGTTTATAACATACCTCCTCTGTTGATCTGCAAGGGCGTTACTCAATGAATGAAGAAGAAAGATGTCATGTGGGTGACTGGTGCCTAAAGAAGGGGCAGTAAGGCAAATGATCAGTATTGTCTTCCTTGCCCACACTTGAGGATGGCTGCCATCGAGCAACCCAGGTTTATTGTGGCTGGAAAGGGGATCCTAGACGAATCCAACCTTCCACAAATTTCTGCCATGCTACCACTGATAGTTGTCCAGTCAGGGCTATCCAGGAAGCAGAAATCTTTAAAGACTTTGTTACCTCCAAGGTTTTCCTCTTCTTTCCTTTGAGGCCTGAAAGGCTTATCTTCAATAGTCAGCAGTCTTGGAAGGAAAAAAATGAATACTTATGTTCACGTATGAATACTTTTATTTGCACACGAATGTCAGTATCTCTGGGAGGGATGGCACCTCCACAATACCAATGATATCTAAAACCTCTCTGCATGAATAATGGCATAGAGGTGATCAAGACAGAGAGTTGGTCATGCCAAACTGAAACACAAGGAAGAACATACGGAAGTGTTTGTAAGTAAATTACTCCTTTCCTTATATAGCCCAGCTGCGCAGCATTTTCTGTCATATGTTTACTATTTATAAAGCTTTGTAGAGAATTCCAGTTTGTGTTATACTGACTCCTCTGTAGTCTGAGGAATAATTTATAAGAGCAAAAAGACAGACTATATTTTAAGAAAGAGGCAAAGAGCCAGAGGAAAGGTTGAGCCTACAGCCTGACTTCTGCATTTCATGACATTTGAGAACTTGATTTATCAACCTTAATGTTACATTAACATAAGAACATCATTTCCTAGGATCGTCTCATTAAATTTAAGAAGAAAAAAAAAAAAAAAATGAAGAAGATCTGAGTGTAAAAGCACTGTAAATTCTTTCCTCTGTATCTTGCATTGCTTCCACAAAGATGACCAGATGGTGCTTTGTAGCTTCATTGTCCTATGCGCTCGGAAAAAAGAGAAGATCCTCTGTTCAGGAAAAGGCAGTTGTTGCCCCCGGACTCAGAAGAATATAATGGTTTTCTCCTTAGTGCATTGTACCATCTGCAAGGGATGAAGAAAAGAGCACTCTCTGGTTGCTATCCGTGCTCCAACCAGTTAAGCAGAGGTGGACAGGCACTTAGTAGCAAAGATTTCGGGTATGATATCTGAAGGCTTAAATGAACCAAGGGTGTACGTGAACCTCCTTGGTCACACAGGTCAGACAGGCTTGCTTTTAACTGTGGCAATGGCTCTTTGTGCTTCAGTAACTCTTACAGCTACTGTGGTTTCTAACAGGGGGTCGAAGTTTACATTCAAAACACAGATTTATTGACGTTGTAACTCTTTTTGATTTTGTTTTGATTTTATCAAATTCTTCCTTCAGGAATAAAACAAAATCACTAAATACAACAATAAAAATATATGAAAAAAAACCCCATGTTTCATTCTGATATTTCCTAGGTTTTGATTTCTCAGTTCAAATGACCTTTTTCTTTTGAGGTTTACTTTGATTGTATTTAAAAATAACAATGTTTAAAAATCAGTTAAATATCAAACTTGCATATTTTCCTCCACAGTTAATGAATCATGGCAGCTTGTAGCTAGTCTTCTGGACTACTGATCTTCCTTTAGAAGCAACTGAACATTTTACTCCCTGAGATAAATGGGATTGCAGAAGGTTAAACACCCCACAAGAGACTCCATGTTCAGTTCAAATTTCAGTTAGTAAACATCAAGAAGAAAAGACCTTGCCAATTTTTATGCCAGATGAATCCACTTATGTCCTGGTTACAGCCATTCCTTGCTTACTTCCTATTGATTCACTGCATGTTCGAGCTTTTCCCTGCACTTTCTTGTAGATGTGTTCTTGGAGTTTGAATGCACTGGAGAAAGGAAGCCAGGAATTTCTGATAAATACTCAATGGCTGTTTTGCTTGACATCTGCACAACCTCAGGCCAAAGTAAATATGCCACTGTGAGCTCTAAAACCTGGTTAGCTCTTTGTCCTTTTTGCCACAGTCAAGGCAGACCACCTGTGTGGGCAGAAGACGTCTGTTACTGGCAAGAACTGGTTTAGTTTTAGTGGAAAAGCATTGATTAACCTACTGATGCTGCTGAAGATTGATTTGCTTCCCAAAATGAAGCTAAATATTAATATATAGACACTTTCATTCTCTTCCAGTAGATTTTATGCAAGTGTGTTGGTACCTTTAGGGGTCTTTAAAATGCCAGAGAGCCTGTGTTGCAATTATACATTCTGGAATATTTCTACAGTCACTCTACATCCTTCAGTAACTGCTTCCTTAAATCCTACCAGCATTCCTCCAGATAACCCCCCAAATGTTTCTCACCTTGTCCACACTGACTATACAAAATTTTCCAAAATGCTGTACTTATTCTGGTGAAATATTAAAACAACTTCTTGACTTCTACTGAAGAAGGAACAGGCAGTTTCTTGCATGAGGCATATTCTCAACAACACGGATAAGCAGAGACAATTGACGTTATTACTATTATTTTGAGGAGATAAATACTTTAATTCCATCACCAATCCTACAGTGTTATTCTCCCATTTGACGTTCATCCTTCCAGCTGCTGCCCCATCTATAACCTCTTTACCTACTGTCTTCTGCTTTACCAGGTTGAGAAAAGACTACAACAGCTTCAGCAGAACAGCACAGGCTGGCCCTCACTTCTGTTTTCACTGAGTGCCACTGTAGGGTCTTCGTGAGGAGTGTGTTGAAGGCTGCAAGAGGAAGGGATGTGGGGTATAGAAGTACAGTTCCCACTGCTGCAGCTGCTGTGTCTGCAATAATTAGAGTTAAAAATTGTAACTCCTTAATTTCACCTTAGTGGGGTCGGATAGTGTGCAAATAAACTTGTTTGCCCCGTAAACAAAAAGCTATAGTCCATATTGCATTATCACAAAATTCTTTTCAGGAACTGAGCCAAAAATATTTTGGTAGGATGGTTCCCAAGAATGCGATGCAAGTGTAAAGAACTGACTTTACGCTTGTAGTCATTAAAGCTATATATTTATTTTAGACTTTGCCTGTTTTCTGCGGTAGCAGCTTGCTCCTTTCAGGCTTAGCTATCAGACACCCTGCTCTGTGTTAACCTGTATTTTCACATCCATTTTATAATAGATAAGGCAGAAACATCCTTTCTGGAAAACAGAGCTAAAATTCAGCATCATAGAAGTACAAAGGGCAATGCCATTATCAAGGGATTCCTATCAGCTTTTGCAACTCATTTTGGGATGTGCAGCACCTCCAAGTGACCCTTTCTTAATATAGCTAGTAGGAAAATTATGACCTTCTTAAACTTCCTCCACCCTTGCATGCAGAAAAGCTATTAACTTGTGCAGAAAGCAAGTATTTATATCCACAGCTGAGGATTTTAATACAGGTCTATTATTTCAGAGGTGAATTAAGCTACTTGATTTTGAACTGAAAGCAGCAATGTTAAGTAATGCTTATTAGCCTTCAAATTTGTGTTGGAAAGAGGCATTCATGAGAGCTATCCCCTTTCTCCCTGCTCTGATTTATTCTAACATTGGTGTCTCCGGAGTTGGCTGTAAACCTGTCCTTGGCAGCTACGCGAGCAAAGGTTGCTCCTGCAGCCTAAATCGTATGAGTTGCTGAGCACTGCTGGAAAGAGGCAGAACACCTTCTGCTTTCCTTGTCTTCAGTGCAAATGGACAGTGACGTGTCACCCCTTGCATAACTCACTGAGTTGCAGGGCTGGGATTATAATGAATTCACAGGGTTTTCTCCATGCCTTGGTCCAGACCATTGATAAGAAAAATATGCTAAAATTTGGTGAGAGGAAAGAAAAAGTGATAGCAATACCACAGGCTAAATCCTGAGCTTGCATAAGTCAGCACAGCACAGCTGATTCCAGTGATGCTGTATCAATCTGTCCCTGCTGAGTTTCTGCTTTGAAAACTTTAATGGCTATCAATTTAGATGAAATACTTCAGATATATTGCTAAATAATGGCTTAGCTGCCACAGCAAGGAACAATATCATGCCACTTATTATTCCATTTAAAAACAATATAAGCCATGTGTGAGAAATTAAATCTGTCACCCTGGGAAAAAAAAAACTGTCAAAATGGTAATAGAAATGAAATTCAATTACCTATTTTCTATGTTACTCATGGTAATTCCCCAGGAAATATTAAAGGAAATGGAAGAGGAGATTATCTTGTAAAGTGTTTTCATAATAAAAATATTGTTTTAATTACTTTAACAAAAATCTGTATAGTTCTGCAGAAAACAGCTGAAAGTTGTAAGAGCTGCAGTTGTTTGTCAGACTAAGATTAACTGCCATTGACCATGACCATGACTGCTGTGACGGCAGTCACACGCTCGCTTCTCTAGATTTTCCTCGCGCTAAGCCTTGCTGTGCTGATGGTTTGGGAGGCCAAAGGCAGGGATGAGACTCATGCTAAGCTTTCGATAGCTCTGTAGAAGAAGGAAGCCAGCAGGGAAGTACCTTTAGGCCCTTTTTCTCTGAGCAGCCCCATTCAGCTCTGCACCCTTTCCCTGCCAGAGCTGGCCCAGCTCCATCATAAGTGTCAGAGTCCCTAAGGTGGCAAACACTCATTGAAGGTCCGGTGGCCCCTGGACTAGGTAGGAGTTGGCCTTCATTTGCCTATGTGACTTTTCCAGCTGTGCAGAATGGAGCTCAGAGGCTCTCCTTGGCCCAATTACACCGTACCATGAGGAGTGGAAAAAAGTTCTGTGAGATACCGTTTCACACTGCAGCTTCAGAGTGAATATATAGCCCACAGGTTAGCACTGCAACCAGAGGTCACAAAGACCTGAACCTCAATGCCTTTGCTAATCGTTGAGATATTGCATAAGGGGAAAGAGGGGCTCAATATAAGATGCAGAATGGACAGTTGGCTAGGATTTAGGCTCCTTTGTAGATTAGCCCTAAACTAATTGATAAATATCCTGTGAGTAACAGTCAAGGACAAACTGTGTTCATTCTACAAAGAAATTAGAATTCCTTAAGGGAGAATTTTTAAAAAATGAATCATGGTGTCAGATGTTTGTGTTATGGAAGTCTTCATATTTTTTTCCAGGTCAAGTTTATACAAGAGTTAAAAAAGACAAGGCAATCAAAAGGAAAACTAAGATCAAAAAGAGGCTGTTACACACTGGTGCTCTCAAAGACTGATGATGTTTCCTATCCTACCACAGCTAAATAATTTAAAGCCAGCACTGAAAACTGATTATATTCTACACATTAAGAAAAATACCAAGAAAGATGAATGCTGCACTAAGTGTGGGACGAAACAGGATGGTGTGACTTGATGGTTATGTAGTACAACCTCCTTAGTCCATCACAAGATTTTCTGTTACCTTCCCAGATCCTTAATGGGAACAAATTGGAAGTTGTGGCAGAGATTTTAAGCGTACGTTGTGAGTTGTGTGTGCAGGCCTCTCGGTGCAGAGGCAGTGTTGGGCAGCTCCCCGCTCTCAGGAGTCTGATCTTTGGGGCATAACCTCAGCTGGCCTGTACAGAGCGGTGCAGAGGGAGGCCGAGTAGCTCATGTGCGTGAACCCGGTTTGCCTTTGCACCACGGACTGCAGAGCATCTGGTCTCTAAGGGAGCCCATGCTGAGATCTGCAGTGCTTGACAAGACTCTTTCTGATACTTGAGCTAAACTGTTTACAGCTCGCTTGCTAATTTGTCTACTCCTCTGAAGCCTGCAGCACAGAGATACCCTGATTATTAATTGCCTTCTCATCACCATCAAGAGGTCTTGGTGGTACTTGGAAAAAATGGATAGTGTTCAGTGAACCTGGATCCTCATCAAAACTAGGTGTGAATGACAGGGGGAGTCTGTGCTGTGAAATGAAGCCAGATGAGTCCCTTATCCATCCTGAAGAGGCCAGCCCTGGTAGCAGGAGCAGTCCAGGCACAACACAGTGTCTTAGCTAACCAGCCTTGCAGACTGGCTATGCTAATAAGCCTGAGCATAACTCTGACAAGGCTGATTTCAGGTTCATAGTTAGCGTTTCTGAGCTCTGCTTCACAGTGCTGTGTAGAGGTATTGTTTGCCTAGGGCTAGCTTGGGGCAATCCACATGAGACTGCAGTGCACTAGGCAAGTACACCCTCGATCTCTCTTTGCGGAAGTTGCTGAACTTCTCTGTACCCCAGTCACTTCATGAATTAGATAGAAGCTCTTGGAAAGGAGTCTAATTTTGTTTTGTTTTGGCTCTTTCTCGAAATATGGTTTACGTTTCCCTGTTGCCTGGTCGCATGGGAACTCAGAGCACAAGCGCTGTTCAGGGCTGAGTTAGAGTGGCTGGTCAGGATAAGGAAACCTGCATGCTGGTAATATAGCTATAAAGAAATAATTATATAGAGCTAGATCATGCCCTCAAGGCATAGACTTGTATTCAGAAGAGTTTTTCTGGCAGGAATTGAATGTACTCTGATCCTTGGCATGCACAGTGACATGGAAAGCGCTACAAAGGCTGCTGCATCATGCCTCTGGCTGAACCCTCCCTCCATGGACCACCCTGGCTTCCCAGCAGAGCAATTGGGATGCAGTGCTTGTGTTCACCCGAGCACCTGGGCTGCAACTCCGTCTGTCCCGTGTGCCACAGGGGAAAGCTCCTTATTCCTTCCCCTTTTGCTGTGATCATGTAAACAAGCCGGGGCAGAACGAGCCCTGTGTGATCAGTCAAACAGCGGTGCTACGCTGCGAAGTTGCAGAGGAAAGAACAAAGAGTATTAATTTCCTTTCCAAAATGAGCAGCAAACTCAAGATCTTACTGCTGTATATCACAATATGTAAATAAAGCTGCATAGTTGCAGCTCCCTTGTTGTCTAAGCCCTCATAGCAATGAAGTGTTCTAAGAAGTTAAACAGAAAAAAACCAAGAACTGCAAACAAGTAAATCTAAGGCAGATCCTCACAGCTGTGAAGATGTGGTCCTTACAATACAGTAAACATGCTTTTAGCTTGGCTATTCAAAATGTCTTTTGTTTTGTTTTGTTTTGCATTTAAAAAAATGATAGCTGCAAGGCTCTTTGAAGTCCTCGAGAAAGGTTTTACGCACGGCCAAGGAACCTGCTTTTTGTGAAGCAAGAGCCAGAAGCCCTGAAAACTGATTCTATTTTGTTAATATAAAATTATTGCAGCTTTAAATCCTCAGGTCCAAGTGAATGAACAGTGCTGAAAGACAGTTATTTAATGGACCAAGAATTATGGGAACAGGAGTCAAAGAATAGCCTCAGATATCATAAAGGAACAGAAATGGAGAAATTAGAAGTTAAAATAAGTCTCAGTTCATATTCTAGTTTATATTTCAGTGTTGAATTTCACAGAAGAGTTTCATTACTTTCATTTTGGGGCTTTTCTTATGATCTTGGAAGGTTCTCGGAGTTAGTCAAATTTAAATCAGATTCAAAAACCTTTTCATTCCAGAAACTCCCCAGCATGACCCATTTAGGTGATATTATGCATGGAATGTGCTATTCATAGTTATATTTGCTTTATTTGTTTTTCATCATGTTTTATGTAAATTTTCCTGGGTATAATTGTATTTCTTAGGTCCTTACCCCTCAGTTACTATCATAGGGGTGCTATATGATTTCTTTTTAAGAGCATTTTCTAGTAGAGATTTTACCTGTCTGTTTTTTCAAGGCATTAATTACAGTGTGGCAACTGCCAGGACATTGCAGTATACGTCGTGCAGGCAGGCTTCGATGAATTCACAACAATCAGCTTTACATCTTACACCTGCAAGTGATAAAAAGTGCCAGCAAAGTGGCATCACATTCTACGTGGATAGAATATTCAAAGCAAGTAAATCAGCAATATACTTCCATTTTCTAAGTCCTCTGTCAGCCCACTTCTGGCTGATCTCAACTCGGTTTTCCAGTGTTGATGCAAATTTGCCAACTGATGACATGCCCATCAGACTACACGAAAGAAAACATGACAGCCAGCACAACAAACTCTGTAGCAGGTTAATGACCTGTACTAGCACGGCCATTTTCTCTGTTAGCAATAGTTCAAGTCACCCTTTCATTAACACTTTTTACTCCTATAGTTAGACAAGATCTTCCAGTCTATACATTGATTTTGTTCTTTGCCATTTTATTATTACCAGGTTATTCCATCTAAACCTTTTAATAATACATATGACTTCATCAGTCCATCTTTTTATTTATCCCTTTAATTATTACTGTAGTTAGTTATTCATGGAAATATACATACAATTGAGCGATTCAAGAAGTGAATGGCTTCCACCATGAAGAAATTATTAAATCAAATTCCAGAAATCTCAACATATGAGAAACATATAAACAGAAAAGAGAGAAGGTGGAAATTGATAAAGAAGAATTGCAGGGAAGACACCATGTTCAAAGATCTTAACGATGTCTTTCTGGAGCAACAGTTTTTGAAGGTTAATATCAGGGAAAATGCATCAGAAGTAGTAGACAGGCATGATCCAAGCCATGATTTTGGGAGTAGGAAAAGACAACATTAGTTCTCGGTGAAATCTTGTCTCATAATCAAAGCAAAATCTGTCACTAAAATGCCATTTATAGTTTTGTTGCTTAAACATTCTGCCAACTCTAAAAGGTAAGGCTAACACTGAAATTCCAATCAGTTAATGATTTGCAATACATAGAGTAAAAAAAAGAAAGAAGAGAAGAGACGGAAGTTAAATCTGTAGGCAGGCTTTGCCATCTGTAACCCAGCCAGGTCTTCTGCCCTATTGGCTGTCATCGAACAAAACTGTACACGCAGTCTAAGTGCAGCTAGAGCTTTACTGATATTTTTTAAAGATAGGTTTGTGTTCTGTGCTTTGTGCACAGACATGGGCTTTCAACTGAAATGATTTGTCAAAGTTGAAATTATATTATAAATTAATTCTAAATGAGGTGATATTTTTCCATAGAAATGTGCTTGCAAGCAGAAATAGTTCATCTGTGTACCCTGTTTTGTTTCAAGTTGCTCTGAAAACATGTTTATTTCTTGATTCACATTTGAAAGCAGTGACTGAAATAATCCACAATGAATAATTTATTTAATGAATTTTGCTGTTCTTTTCTCTGCTGCCCATGAATAGCCACAAATATATGTATTCTAAAAAGCATTCATGATTTGAAACTATTTACAGATTGCAACAGTTTACATAAATAATTCTTGCTCTGTGTATCACTAAAACCAAAATGGCAGTACGGATTACAACTGGCATCTGTAAACAGGAGTTAATTAAAATGTATTAGATGGCGCTTTTTTTTTGAACACTTGTATGTTTTTTCCTAATATATATTTATATCTTGACTACTCTGTAACGAAAAATATTAAATGCAGTCCATTTAACCTGAAACTACCTCAGGTATTGCTCCAACGGTGGGACTGTCATGGAGCCAATGCCAACAAAGACCAACAGCCCAGATGTTGACAGAGAGGTCTAGGCAGGATTTCTGAGCTTTATTACCTTGCCCTTGGCAGTCAGGCTAGCCAGGGTAAGGCTAGTTCAGATAAATAAGGTATACCCTTCATGTGCACCAGGATAACACTGAGTCACTCTGGGCTAGACTGGAGCTCAAGCAGCACAGAAGAAATGTCCTGAATTGCTCTGTCCCAGAAGTAGCCTTGTGTCAAAGTGTCAGGCCAGCTGGAGACTAGACCGAGCTTGCTTTTTGCGCTAGGCTTGTCTCTTAGTCACATCAAAATTATTACCGAAAATCATAGACTTCCTTAGAAAGAAATCAAGAAGTGCAGTTAATATTCTTCTTGTTAAAACAGCTATTTACTCTTACACAGCCTGGCAAGAGCAGGGTAGCACAGAGCGTGGAAACATCCCTGAGGAAAGTGCTCTGAAGAGCCACCTCCTTCAACATGTTTTCTATAGCCCTTGTTTAACTACTTCACATGCTCATTTTCCAGTCATCATAGCCACATTAGTTAATAAATTTAAACACTGGCAGCATAGAAGACTTTTATCAAACTTGTACAGACAATTATTAGCATATTTACCATGGCCAAATTGTTTCACTTGATTTCTTTCTAACTCAGAAACAGTTTCAGCTTTCCAGCTCAACAAAAAACGTCTTTATTTCCTCTTTAGCCAAAACCCAAGTTTATAACATTCTGAATAATACATTATCTATATCCATCCATCCATTCACCCAGAACTCAATTCTCTTAGGTTGAACAATGTTTTAGGTTTAAATTTCCCTGTTTGCATTTCTCCAAAGGTAAAAAAGATCTTTACAAAACACTGTGAGTCAAACGGGTCTACTTTCATCCAGCACTGGGAAGGGAATTCTCATTCCCTTAAGTAGGAAAATTTGTGTATATTAATTTACCACTTAGATCTGTGTCCCTTAAGCTCTTCTTGCAGTTACTCCAGCACCTATTTCAGTATTAATCTTACCACTTGTGTTTTGCCTGCTAGGTCTCCTACTGCTTTGCTTTTACAACACTTCATATTTTTCCTATTAGCATTAGGAATTTCTAGTGCCCCGCGGTGCATTCAAGACATTGGGTTTTATTTGACTAATGGGCCCTTTTTGAGAGGGGGATATTATTCAACTTTTAGCTTTGTCTGTTGTAAGGTGATGTGGTACTCTATTTTTCACCCATGTAAGTATATGCAATGATGGGGGCTTTTTTGTTTTCTAGAAGAACATGGTTTACTGAGCTTTTTGGTCTTTCATTGCTTCAGAGATTACAATTCATCACTGAAGAGCAAATGCAGCAATCTGTGTAGCACTTATATAAATCAGCAGGTGAAAATAACAATGAGATGTGGGAAGGAAAAAAAAAAGAAGCAACACATGGAGCACGTGGGGCAGTCAAGACCTTGAGGGAAAGATTAGGGAGCAGGGAGCAGATAGGAAAAGTGAAAATAAAGGAGATAAAAGAGAAGGGCATGGGGTAAAATAAAAAAAGTAAATTGAATTTCCCTGCAAAGTAAGATAGTCACTTTACTAGCAACCATGGCTGGTCATCTGACCACCTTCAACATATTCTCCATAGCGTCAACAGGGAGCTCATGCATTTCGAACACATTCAACTTTAGTCCCTGTTTAGACTGGGAACTTTCCTTGTGTTTTCAGAGACTTTTCTTATGTGGTTGAAACTAAGTGCATGCACAATAACTTTGAGCCCTAAAGTCTGAAAGGAGCAACACTCTTTTTACATGCAAGTAAGCTTGAAAAGTTAGGACATAGCTATTGTCTAGCTTAGGTACACAGACAAAGTCATTACTGCTGAAGTGCGTGAACTCCTCACAGATTCCTCGCAGGGCAGTGCCAGGTAGAGAAATTATATTGTCTCCATTGTAGCAGAAGGAGGCTACAGTACAGATAAACGTGTAGCCCTATGGTTCTTATTTTCTACCTTTTTCTATCTTTTGCTTGATGGGAGTTTGGCTTTTCTTTATGCTTCATGTGTTTACACTGTGCTTTGGAAGGCAGAAGTGCGTGGGGGTGGCAGAGGCAACCTCAAGACGGTCTTCTCCATCCAGACCATGTGAGGGACAGTACGTTCTGCTAAGGTGCCTGTCTCTGCAGCATGGGTAGGAGGCAAGTCTGGGCTTGGGAATAGGCTTGGACCACTCAGATAGGCAGCACAGGCAAAGCCAGAAAGGCCAGTGAACTTGCCCAAAGACATAGGAGGAGCTAGAGATGGAGAAGGAATAGAGCTGAGATCTTCCAGGATATTCAGATCCCATTACTCTTGGATTATCCTTCCTTAACTGCAACAGGAGAAGCACCAAGGTCTGGGACTCAGAGAGTGAGAGGAAGAAGCCATTCAGAAAGCTCAGAGACTTAAAGTATTTATCTGTGTGTATGCATAGATATCTCTTTCCAAAATTACGGAGGTAAGTGCATAGAAATTCCTATCTTCTGATAAGAACTTTTCCTTGTAGAAGAAGGGCACATAGATTTAAAACTCCAGTTTTCCTTTCTTTTCTGAAGCTAAATGAAAGCAAGCTAAAAGGTAACTGTGCTGCAAAACCAAGGAATTTACATCCAAGGAAAGCATTAGTAAGTGAATAAAGTTTTCATGTGATTGCAGTCATGATGAAGAATAATGCACTATGATCTTATTGTAGCTTATTTCTGCAATAAATTATAGAAACAGGTTTTCCATCTTTATTTCTTTCCTAGACTTTAGTGTTCTTTAAATCGTTGGGAACATTGTACTAGTGTACTAGTAACGTGTAAAATATATCTACATTTACCAACATGACTTTGGAAAGCTTAATTTTTCATCCTTAAACAATGCAAATCTGGTCATTTATAGAAATTCATGAAAATGTAGTTCTTGTCGACTGTGTGAGTCATACTCCTGAGATGCTCATGAATTATATTGCCACTCTCTCACAGCTCCATCAAAATTCTTTACTGTCTTACTTCACTGTGCTCTGTTCTGCAAATTGTAGCCAACCACAAATTTTATAGGTATACGTTTCTATATCTAATGGTAGTTTTTATTGTTGTGTTTATTTTATTGTTACTCTATATTAAATCTTATTGTACTTAATTTTCCAAATGCTGTTGAAGCTCATCAAAAGCATCTCATTCAATTACTACTCTTATTTGATCAAGGACCCCTGTTGTTAGTGGTCAGACAGGGAGATGTCATCTTCCTCCCTTCCATGGTTATTCATACAGCATTTTTGATTCTGTGAAGGAAAAGAAAGTACCTACCCACTGCAGATGGAATAGACAAATTTTTAAATTTCAGAACTTAAAAAAAATCCCAAACTCAAAACTTCAAAAAAAATAAAAGGAAGTATATGCTAAATTTTAATGACCTCATAAGCCTAGTAAACTTACACCTTAGCATCTTGAGCAAATGGCCTCTCTGGATCTCTAATGGCAGTTCTGGAGGCAGTTGGAAAAAACAGGGAATTTCCAAAGCAAAGGAGAAGTATCAGCCTGCTTCCAGTTTTTAAAAAAGGGAGCAGTGACAATAGCAAATATTAAAAAGTGGACATGATGATTATCTTTTGCAAAATAATGAACTGATTTGTGACGGCTTTCCATAGCAAGATTACTGCCTCACTCTAAAAGTGCCCTACTAAAACTTGAGGAACTACTGACTATAAGGTACAGTTAAAACAAAACCAAGTAGAAAAATGTTCTAAGAAAAGAGGTGTTAATCCTAAACAATTTTAAACTAAGGAAAATGACTTATCACAGGTAGGAGCAATAGAAGATTCATCTCTTTATTCATTTAACTTCCTTTTGAATACTGAAGCTGCAACTGAATGAATTTATGAGATTCAAAAGGCAAAAGCTTTCTTTCAAAAAACCTGCAAATTCTGAGCATGCACCAACTTGTGTGTGCAAAGCTAGAGGATCTTGCGCACAAGTACAAGTATGCAACAAGTTTGTGCCCATTGCCCCTTAACCTGTCGCTGGGCACCACTGACAAGAGTCTGGCCCCATCCCCTTGACACCCCCCCTTAAGGGATTTATAAGCATCGATGAGATCCCCTCTCAGTCTGCTCTTCTCCAGGCTGGACAGACCCAGTGCCCTCAGCCTTTCCTCATCAGGGAGATGCTCCAGTCCCCTCATCATCGTCGTTGCCCTCCACTGGGCTCTCTCCAGTAGTTCCTTGTCTCTCTTGAACTGGGGAGCCCAGAAATATCCTTAAAGCAAGCTTTAAGCATCAAGCTGGGCTCATGCAAACTGAGAGACCCAAAATGCAGGACATTACCCTGCTGAGCACTTTCGCTACCCTTTGCTTCCTGCTCTTTTACCAGAAGACCTGTATGAGCAAGCAAATACCCACGGCTCCTCTCTCATCCCACTTCTGCTCTCAGCCCCCAAGCAGCGCTCGCCAGGCACCCAGCCAGGGGAGCAGGACCCCTGCAGGTCTCTATGGCTGTCCTGCTGCCATTGCCCAGCGCCTTTGGGAAAATACTTCCAGATATCTGGCTTCTGACAGCTAACTCTCACTGATTACATTATGTCTCACTGCTAATCTACTGCTTCATCTATTTATTTGTCCATTTGCTGACTCATCTCTCTTCCCATTGATACCTGGCATATTAAGTAATTTGGCTAACTCTTTCACTGATATGCTGCCGTCCGCTAGTCTGCTGAATCAATTCATTGCTGCTCTCTTTTTTGTTCCTCTAGGTAGCTGGCTTAGGCGGTAACTTAACTGATTCTCTCCTTTTTAAACAGACACTTTTGCCAGCTCAGTTAATAATTTCATTTAATCTGTTAGCTCCTTTTTGTCAGCTGCTAAACTAAGCTCTTATCTACTTGAATCCCACCCTGCAAACTCACTACCCAGTACATTTGCTCTCCTGTCATCATCCCTGTAACAGTTTTCCTTTCCATTACTCTCTTTCCCCCTTCTTGATCCTTCCTTTCCCATACTTTCTGTCATGTCATCTGTCATTCGTACTGTCTCTTCATTTTCTCCCTTTGAGTATCCACACCACACCACACCCTTGACTACCATTTTGCCACCCAGAGCAGTCCTTCTCCTCCTTTTAGCATCCCATTATTTATCATCGCCATATATAAAGATAAAGTATTTATATAAATTATCCTTGTAACTACACTTCAAATACGATTTTTTGATACTTGTAATTGTCACCAATCCACAGGTTGGAAAGTTTGCAATGTGACCAGCAGAAACTGTACAATACAGCTTAATTATTAAACCTGTATTGGAATAGCATTTGTATGAAGCAGAAGAGCTGGAGGATAATAAGTCAATAAAAGTATATGAATCCCTAGTAATAATATTTATTTTATCTGAAATATATCCCATAAATTTCATGCAGAAATAAATGTACTTTTTATTACTTAACTTTCTATGCAGATTTGAAATTTTCTCTACTTTGTGAAATTGTAAAGCAAATAATATCCTTGAAGTTGGTCCTGAATAGTATTTCTTTTCAGTTTGGTCACTCAATGAACATATAAATATGACATTAATGCAATGGGACTGTTGAACTGCTCACTGCCTTTTGGAATTCTGTATCTTCTTCCTCTCAGGCCATATCCTTTTTTCTTGACATCTCAGATTTATTGTCATGATAATTTTGCTGCATGCCTTAGCTACAAACACTTTGAGGAAAAATGGGTTCGATTTCTACTTCCTAATTATTTTCAAGACTGATAAAAGTGGCTGATAGCTGATAGGAGCTGAAGTTCCAGGGAACCGATATTTTCCCACAGAATCAATAGCTTTTTAACACAGCAGCAATATTACTCATTCATTGATAACATATTGGCAAAGATCAGCATTTCTAAATATCTCATTCTGTCATTCTTCTGTTGTGGCTTTTTTGTGTTTTTTTAAAAGGGCCCACTCTTAAATAACCAAGAAAATACGGAAACACTCAGGGAAAACATTTTCTTTTATTTCCCACTCAATTTCAGAATGCATAATGATGGTTTGGGCAAACACATGAATGTCTGACTTTGATGCTGATTTTATGTGCGAAAGTAAATTGAA
>NW_009613336.1:53052-97292 GCF_000690535.1 Cariama cristata
CAGCCACTAATGAAGATAAGAAAGTCTATTATTGCACAAGGGTAAACCAAAGAAACGTGTGATTCAAATATAAATAACAACATTTGAGTGGCAATCAATGAGATAAAATTAATTCTCATTATACTTTTATATATATATATATATTGCAGTTTGGTCCAAGACACTTGACTCCAGGATACTAAATCCTGATTCACTTATACTAGATCCATATCAACTAACTCCATGGACATCAAAAGAGCTTTTCCTGATTTGTACTTCAGGGCAGAGTCTGAAAATTCTTGCTTTAAGCACAAAACTTGTGAATAACAAGCCAGTTCTACAAAGCAAGCTGGATGCTTTTAGTGATAAACCATGGAAGATAACATAGATTCCTACTGTTTGTAATCAATAATTTATAGGGTGTGATACAATGTTTTGGAAAGGATGAGTTAAAAAAGAACCTAGTATTTGTAGGGGGTTGTAGCTAAACATGGATTCATGGTGGCTCAGAGCAGAAAAGGTGCCTGTGGATGCTCAAACAGGGGACTGTGAGTAGAAGTGGAAAAGCTACAATTATTGCAATAATGAGACCATTGCAGTCTGTGGTATACTCAGTACCCTACGGAGTCTAGACTTTGGAAAATAAGTTAGTAAACAGGAGCGTGTATAAATACAACACAGGACAGTGTTCGCAAGTAGTTTTCTCTTTCTGGCAGATGTGTCTTCCAGTTCAGTGCTAAAGAAGTTCTATGTGTTTAGCTTAATACAGAGCAGGTTAAGTGAGAAATTTGATCTCATTCCCTCAGTACCCTTAAATGAAGATAGGATGTCTTCTCCAGAAAAGCGCTCCTTTTGTTCCACCAAAATATATGAGCTCAGTGGAAGAACTACTTAGGGAAATTTTGTGTCCTGTGTTATAAAGATCAAACAGAAGAGGTAAATATAGAAGGAAATAGATATAACCTCATTTTTGCACCCTTTGCTAGTATCAAGTATGTATTATGTGTATATTTAGTATTATTGGCAAAGCAGAAATACAAACCTCCTGCATTCCTGAAGTCTCGTTGATGTTGTGTACTGACTGCTCTCTACCTTTTTCATGATTCTGTAGAAAAGAACCTTCTCTGACGCTTTCCTATCATTTCTGTCTGAAGTAACAAAATCAGAAGTGTGTCTATGAATGTGCAAGTGAGGAATGTGAACTCTGCCACATTCATGAATCAGACTGTTGCAGAGTTCCTGATTCTGGGAGCCTCCTTTGTGATTCTTTTGCCGTTAAAACTAATTTCTATTCCAAGCTACTAAGTCAGCTTGGAATCATAACAGTATCCAATCACTGAGTTTCAAGTCACTGTACAGTAATAACCTCCTGTGTCTGTAACTCAAGCACAGCTTTTTGTTTTCAGCTGTTTTACTCAACGGTAGGGAGGCAGACCTGCAAGCTGACCAACAATTACTCCTTTTATTTCTTTCCCATCGCGAGTATAGGAAACCAAGGAAAACATTTATGTACATGGACACTCTTCTTTCTCTCTAATGTCATTGATACTATGTGCAACAGGCTGCTTCTGAGAGATGGGTCACCTGTTTAATATGGTAATTTCAGGCTTTCAGGCTATGTCTGTCGCTGTGGATAAAGTAGACCTATTCTCTGGCTTATAGGGCAAATGTCTTGGCACAGCTCCCATCTACAGAACCGAAACTATCTTCTCTCTTCAAATGCTCAAAAAGACTTCATCATGCAACCCATTGGGAATGGTCCTGTCACATGCAACTGCCTGAGTGGTTCCTGGATGCTGCCTGGAGGACTGGCAGGAGCCAGCTTGCAGGGAATGTGTGAGCAATTATGCAATATGAATAGTTGTGTTTCAGTATTGCAGCCCATGCCTTGGGCTACCATAGTAAGGTTGTAATCTTGGTGTCTTTTGAGCTTAGATATGCCTAGAAGCTTCTTCCTGGCTGTGGCTGTTAAGAGAAAGAAGAAAAAGACCTGCTATGATCTGGTCTATGCCTTTAAAGCAGGAAAGAAAGGTATTCTTTCAGCAGAAACATGTGTCTGAAGAACTGCAATAAACAAATACAAGGGCTGATTGCATCTCTGCTCTACCATTTCTTGAGTCTGGACTTTGGGTCATGCCCACCTCTGCGTTCATTAAAAATTGTCCATGTTCATTAGATGTAAAAGCATCCCTTATCCAGCTCTACAGAAGACAAAATCAAAAACTTAAAGAAAAAAAGTACCACTCCTTCTTTCTGCCCCAATCCTGTGGGCTTTACTCATCAAAAAAAAAATCTCCTACTGGCTTCCATTTTCAGCTTCTCATTTATCCTTTTGGTATACTACAGCCATATCAAACTTTTGGGGCTACATGGATCTACTGCTGATTATCAAGGCAATGCAGTTGCCCCTCATTTATAGGATGGGATCATAATGTGCCCTCAGAAACAGCAAAACATTATCATTGATTGTGTCCCTGAGTAAGGGAGGTGTCCCATCCCGGTGTGCCTGCAGTGTGATAAAACCTGCTGTGATGTGGGCCTGATGACATTTTGATACCATTTTCTTCAGGACTGTGTTTTAGTTCCCTTGGGTGTCTTGGGGTGTGATTTGCCAGGGATGTGAGTAGCAACTGTGTGTAGGGCTGCCCAGTGTCTCAGCATTTCTCCTAGGTCAGGATAGTATGGATAGTCAGAGATGTACTGCCAGGGATGCCTGTGGCTGAGCTGTAATAGCTGCTATCAATGATACTTTGAGATCTTCTGATAAGAAATACTGCAGAAAAGCTAGACACTATTACTAATTTTACCTCTGTGAAGAAATGTGCACTGTCAAACTCTGATGGTGTGATTGTAATTGTTCTATATTTTAAACACTGGCTCCAGTCAACACACACATGGTCCAAATGCCTCTCTTTCCTTCTTTCTACAGTTTTCTGGCATGCTGCGTAGCAAAACAGACACATTGTTCTCCAAGTGTTGTAAATTCTCAACATGGATTAGGAAAAAAAAGAACTAAAGTTCTCTTTTGTCACTATCTTTAAGAGCATTTTCCTAGCAAAATTATTCTTATCTCTGAATATAGGTTTCACGTTTTCCCTTCTAGTCATTACTGGAAACAGCTCATGTGTCTATCGTATAAAAGTGGGTATTTTACCTTTTGATTTTTTGTGTTTTAATTAGGAAAATTCTTCTTTTCTTTTTTCACAGCTCTTTGCTGCTTTACAATCCTATCCTCAATGTTGTAAGTATTGGAAGGATATATTTTCTTACGCACTGACAGAAAATCTTTAGGACATGACTTTCAAAAACATTTGACGTTTACTTAAGCCTGCCTTCTCTGATGTTTATAGCAGTCAAGTTTTTTACCATTGATGAAGATTGGCAAATATTCCTCCCCTTGGATTCATTTTGGACTGCGCTTGTTCAGTACCACTGCAGAGAAGGACTTGCAATTTTTTTTTCAGACTGCTTAACCTGAAACAAAGGAGAACACCTAGTAATGAAATAATCAAATCCTATATTCTCATTCACTGTGTCTGTATGGAACAAGATACTCTGAGCATACTCAAAGCCAAACGCACTGGCTACTTGCAATATTGAACTCCAAGAATGCCTTCAGGAGCGAGATGATGTTATTCCAGGTGGTGTGTCATACAGGCAAATGTCAGTCACAGCTGTACTACAACACCCAGGCTGCTTGCACATAACCAAATAGAGATGATGCTCCCTTGGGAATCACCCTTCCAAGGATGCTCCATGTCTACCTGTACCAGAAGGTGCCCTGTCCACCTGCACTTATTTTAGAAGGACCTTCAAGATAATCCCTGTCAGCACACCCTCCTGCCGTGTCCCAATACCAAGAAGCATATTTCACAAATGGTATGTCCAAGGCAACATACCCAGCAACGCTTTTACTAAGTTTCCATGTACCACAATAGCAGCCTGGTGCCTCTGAAAGGGTACCCCTACACTGCTATACAATAGGGTAAGGCACTCTGTGTATATCCAAGAGTGTCACTGAAACCTACTTACTGTGACAACTGCAAGTGAAGAGACACCCAGATGGACCACATACAGCATCCACCTGCAGAAGGTGACACTTTTCTGCAAAGCAACACCCATCTTCACATACCCACCTCTGTTTGGATTATTCCATGAGAATTCTTGGCCAGATGTCACTGGGCTGGTAGGCGCTTTTGTAGGAGCTCCTGAGACAGATGGAGGCAGATGAGTAATGATCACAAGCTGAATACACATCTCTGTCTTTTTAACTCCGGCAAGAGCTTCACCACAAATCCGTTACTATACCGCTGCATATGCAGTGAGCTGGACAATGCCTTGACTAAAGCATCCAAGAAAATTGGCCGACTGAACCATCTCCAGGTTGGCTAAGGTAGAAACATAGTAAAGAAGAGAAAATTTAATTTCACAGAAGTTTTCCTAGACTCACCCTTCTTCTGCCCCAGAAACTATTTTCTTCCTTTATTTCTCAAGGTGCACATTAGAAAGTTTGAAGGATTTGTTTTACAAACTCTGTATCAATCTTCCTGGCTCTGGGATGCCTGAACGTTCCTGACAGTTGTTTCATCCCTCTGCAAAAGGGAGTCCTGTCTCATCCCCCTTGCCCTGCACTTTCTTTGGACAGTACAGGAAGAAGACTAAAATTTGACTTTGTCAGGAGAGGAATACAGGAGACGATAATTTCAAACAAATACGCAGGAGAGGTTACATGGCAGGCAATTGATATTGCTGCATTTTTTATTCTTTACAGATCTTTCATCTGGGAGTTCATGATTCTCAGCCTACATTTAGTCTTCAGATACAGGATCAGGATGCAGAGGGAAGGTGGTAGAAAAACACTGAGATCACTCCTACAGTCTCTATCATTTATGTGAATGCAAACATTAATTGTACAGCATGGGTTTCTCTGGATTTTTGGGGTTGAGACAGTTTAATGAGTAACTGAAAGATAAATCCTGATTTCCTACTTGAACCAAATCACTATCTGTTGAGCATTGTGAAGATCTGCTTTCACAAGGCTAGGTACAGATGCCACAGATGAGTGCTACTCTGAGGTTTCATTTTAAGAAACACAGCTGCAATGAGTTTTATTGGCGTTCTTGGCACAGTGGGCAACCAGTTTTGGTCTGCTTTTCTTACAGGGATTAGCTGGCTGTTGCAGAGCACGTCACGGTGGCCCAGGAGATAAATTCCTCTATGCAAAGGGCATTGATGTTTTTCTAGAATTGTGGCCATGAGAGTACTGTCCTTGCTGTGATTGGGGCAAAGGATTCTGCTTCATGTGGCTTTTCCTGGGGAAAAGGCCAGAGGACTTTTGGGCTGAACTACATTAAAAAGAGAATCATATTTCCTTCACTTGATGGTATGTCTTGTCAATGGGGGCTGGATCCTTCATTTTTACTTCCCATCCTCCCAAGCCCCATAGAAAAGCAGAGCAGACTGAGGACTTGATGTGGGTAAGTGTGACGATTTCCTATCCTTCAGCTTTCCATGCAACCACAGGCCTACCCTGCCGAGCAGGAAACACAGACAACGCAAGCTGTTTGCCAAGGACTAGAAATGGTGTAAGCTGGAGGGCTGGCTGCTGTTGTCAGTGAGCATGGCTGGAGCAAAATGTGGAACTGGGTAGATGGCAGGGCACGATGATATCTGAAGTGTGACAGCAGGAAGCATAACTTCAGGGAGTGCCAGTATCGGTGCAAGTATCACTGCCAGGCTTCACCCTGGGCTTGGGGCTTTCAAGATATGTGCACACCTCAGCTGGGTCTCCTTCCTGCGGTCTCTACCTGGCTACGTGTAGCTGGTCAGCATATATTCAGGCTGTGAGATAATCAAGGATGCTCAGGACCGGATGGTGAGGCAAGTGTGACCGTTGCTGTGGGGTGGATAGGTGTAGTGGGATTGTGGCATCCCTCAGCACTAGAGAGAGCATGGACATGAGCAGGTCCTCCTAGAGGTGTTTTAAGGGCTGGTGCTGTGGGTGCAGACGGGGCACTGCAGTGTCTCAGGGTAGACCTTCAATACTTCTCAAATACCTGTGTAAACGTAACAGCTGGCTTTTTGACTAAAGCTGTGCAAAAGGATCTTCACATGGGTGTAACATTTACTACAATCCTAAATTTCACGGTGGTGATATCATGTCTCCTTCTAGAATACTGCACCCGAAGTAGACCATAAAATGGCGGCTTATTGAGTGTCTGATAACCTTGAGTGTAATTCTGTGATCCTGCACAATTTAGGAGTTGTCCTCAACAAAGTGGAGGTGGGAGGCAGGGATCAATATTGCATTTGTTTCTGATAACTTCAGAAGTCATTTGGTAAAGCAAGAAAAACAGTAAAGCAAAAGGCAATGACCACAGCTTGCAGCTTGGAAGACTTAGTCTGGATAGAAGGAAAAGCATTCTTGCAAATACGAAGTACAGCTTTGGGCCAGGTCACCAGAGAAATCATAGACTCTCCATCCATGGATGTTTTCATATGCAGCTAGGCAAAGCCTAGGTGACTTTGTCTCCTGACAGCCTAGACATCGTGTTCAAAGGTCTGGCTAGGTGACCTCCAGAGGTCTATTACAGCTAGTCATAGAATCTCTTCTCATATTGAAAAGGCCATGCAAAAAAGGTATTATGAATCCAGTTCACCTGAAAAGTTATGAAGCATTAATTTACTGTTAATTTGTGGTTCCTTTTAACTGACAGTTAATGGAAAACATATATTGAACATCCCTAAAATGTTTGACTCTGGTACCTTTCACTGTAAAAGGTCTACCTGGAATCTGCAACATATACTTTATTGCAAATATAGCCTAAGTATTGCTCTTATTGCTCCATGTTTCCAGATTCCCCAAAATATTCAGTTGCATATGGCCCATCTTTTCACTCTCTACATCTGTAATTTATTGAAGAATCTGAGGCAGCATTCAGAAAAGAGATGGAAAGCATCATGTCACCTTTCCCTTTGAACAGCTTTGAATTACTTTCCTGTAATCATTACTGCAGATTAATGCCATCAAAGAGCAGTTCTGCAGCAGATAAAATGAACAGCTTCTGATAAATTTATCATTATAGCAAATCACACCAAGTAGAATTTCTTTCCTTAGCTTGCAGAACGTACAAATGATTTTTTTTCCTTTAAATTTTAAAGGTTTCCCTAGCAGGCAAGGGCAACCTGAAAGTCAGTATGAAAGTCCTGAAGGCATGCTGTTCTGGTCATACGGGGGGAAACCTAACAAACGATATTTAATTAAAATTTGGACTGTTGTACTGTACCATTGTGTTGAAAAGGAACTCATTATAAATTTGACCTCCTTTAGAGAAAATGTTAGTGCCTAAATGATAGTATGTTTGGGAGCAAATACCATTAGGGAATTCGGTATAATTTTTTTGGTTTTGTTTTGCTTTATCCTAAGTCATCATCACTTGCATTAAGTAGGATTTAGCGGGCTTCCTGGTTGCACTGGGAAAAAAAACAGAGACACAGTAAGGGTCACCAGGTTTCTCTGCAGAGCAAAATCTGCTGCACGTGCTTCTCTGTCTTTTATCTCTCACCCATTCCTCTAGCCATTAAATATTGATGACTATTGAGTGACTCAGAAGAAGGGCAGGAGGCACTTCTGGAAGAAGTTCAAGTACTCTATTGATGAGAGCAGTACTAGCACCTGAACAGCATAGAAGATATGCTAAGATGCATACCCAGTCATATTCCTCCTTCTACATGGAAAAAGGAAAAAGAATATTAACGCTAAATAAGGGAGAAGGAGTGATCATTTAGGCTGAGGCAAAAGTACAATTCAATCAATGGAATTGCGCTACTGAACGAGAAGGATCTAGCATGTAGCGCCATAAAGACAAAAATAAGGCATTATGGGACTGAAGTCTAAACCGAAAAAGAACACCTTAAGCAATTCTTGTGCCTGCTTGTTTGTAGTCTCAGTTATGTGATGTGCTTGTTGGTGACTGTGGAGAAGTTGACCTGAACCTGGGGGGGCCTCCTGCAGCCCATGCTCCAGCTTTCCCACCAGAAACACACAGCAGCTCCCCTCGCCTCCATCTCACTGTCTTCCACCCTCTTTCTTCATGACTCTTTTCTTTTTGTCCTGATATAATAGACAGGCACATGGCACACTGAAGTGTTCATTAATCTATACTGCTGCCAAATGATAAAATGATTATTACAACACACATACAGAGTCTTATGATACGTTGCTGTATAGTATCATTAAAGAGACAGTAATTAAGCAGCATTTAACACCCTATTATAGCATTATAGTTCTACATTTTCATTCCAAGCTTCATTTTTCAGTTAAGTATAACTTAGAATAATTCTCTTTAGGTCTGACATTGGTTCAGTTTTATCCCTGTCTATGACATAGTTGAATTGGATAATTCTGTCAAAAATCTCTTAGCCATTTTTGATCTACCCTCAAACATGGTTAATCAAAGCATACTTCATTGGTTTCAGAGAAATAATCAAATAACTGCAAATTTTGTGATTAGACTATTCAGTTTCCTTTCATAGTTGGCAGGTATACTGTCTTCAAAGAGTGTATGTCATTTTTACGTGTTAGAAGATAGTTGAGTTGCAAAGAGCTGAGGAAAGAAAATATTTCATGGGCACTTTTGTTGTTACACTACTCTTGTCTTCGGGAGAGGCACTGGGAAGCAATGGGACTGAAGAAAGCATCTTGGTGTTATAAGACTCTGAGTTCTAAATCCTGGCTTTAGCACCAACTCAATATACAGCCAGGAACAAATTATTTTACCCTTTGGTCTTCATTTCCCCTCTGTAAAATGAGGATAATAGTATTTACAACCCTTCCCTGACTCTTTCAAAGGAATCCTGGGGATGTTAATGAAAAAATATATAGCAAGACACCATACTGTGAACAACTAAGGCGGCATTGTTACAATGACATGAGAATATCTCTGAAAAGAAGCCCACCAGTTTCCATAACAGACTATGTCTTTCCAAAGATCACATTAACTCAGTTTCTATAGATGGACACTCTGAAAGCATGAGAGAAAATATATGAAAGCAGACAGGGAATTTTCAGTTCCAAGAGTGGTCCCAGCTTGTCTCTTTTCCTCACATCAGAGTTCTAGATGATCACACAAAATTCTGAAACTATGCTTTCCACCTTTTTTGTGTTTCTCCATCTCCCAGCAATGTAAGGCAAAGAAATCTGGCAGGGTAAAAAGGGATTTGCAGTTACTGTGGTCGATTCAATTAATTTTCAGTTTATTTTTGTTTAGCTAATCTCTTGGCATGTTTAAATCCCAAATGTACTTCTCTCACAAAAGATCGCCCAAACTGGGGTGGACTTAGGAGGTGAGGGAGGTTCAAAAATGCACATAACTAGTCAGAGTTGCACGAGTTACTAGTTAAAGAATGATAAATTCATACTTTGCAAGTATTTGCTCTCAAAGCTTTGGCATGTTTTACTGATACATGAAATGAAACTATATGTGATGCTCCTTTGTTCCTGGCTAACCGTACCCATGCACATATTTACCTCAGTAGCTATACCAAGTCTCAGTATTGTTGGTGGCTTCTGCTTTGCTGTCATGTCCCTCTGTTTTTTTTTTAGATTTGAATCCCCTTTCAGTCTGTACCCTTGAAGTTTTTCTCCTTCCTCTAACCTAATCCTTGACATTGACACTGAAACCTAAGCAGGTTTAGGCAAACTGTTACTTAAGTAGTTTGGGAAGTTCTGGGAGGGGTGTTTGACAGCAGAAGAGCTTTCAGTCTTGGAGACCGGTGAATCAGGCCACAAATGTCTGTCCAGATGGTGAGATGAACTGTTTTTAAGGGAATTTATCCTGCTCTTGGGCATTTTTCTCTGCCAATATAGCATCTCTCATGAAATCAGGATCAAGCCATTCTCTGTGACATGACCTGATCTGCTGTGGTACCTCTTCTTCAATTCTATCTTCTTTTATTAACGCTTTTTGCCCATTATCTTTGTTAAACTGAAAATGAACCATATTGTCCTCTTAAGAGGAGTATGAAGTAGACATACAGGGATGAGTATAAACTGACGTTTGGATCAGGTCGTTCCATAAAGAGATCTTCCTCAGAAAACTGTATCAGCATATTTTTTCAATGTGGTAAGGCACAACTCCGGGTGAGCCTGGGTCATGTTATTGGGTTCTACCAGGCTTTTTCTTAACAGCCCAGGAAAACCACAGGAGTGTATCTGCAATGAAACATCATCCCCTTCATGATTACACAGTGGGCTAAACATGACATATCATAGTCTGAGGGCTAATAAGTGCAAATAGCAGAAGGAAAATGGTGAAAGCGGACATCATGTGTGTTGCTTCATATGAGAGACAGTGGTCTGATGTAGGTAAACTATTAAGAACAGGGTATTGAGCTCCTAATAATTCTTTTGCAGATGTTTCTGTGGTAGTGAAATAAAGTGATCCTGAATGGTCTTTATCATATAGGGCTTCCTGAGGAAGTTAATGATTCACAGAGCACTGGAAGTTTCCCTGTTGGAGGCTGTTTAAGCACCTGCTTCTAAATGTCAGGACAGGACAGCTGTCATATTTTATAAGTGCCCTTAGAATATATATATGTGTAGTAGTCATTGCCAGAAGCCGCCATTTCAAGTGCTGGAGCAACTAGTTTCAGGATTGTTTTGTGAGGAGTCTCTCTTGTTCTCATACTATCTTTTAGGTACTGCCTTAACGATGGTCTTTGTTCAGAAAAGCATAATGCGAGAACGTACTTTTTGCAGGTTCAATATGAATTATAAAGAAATAATGCAACTGTTTTTGCTCCATCCACCCGCAGGTCACTGACAAGCTATTTCAAAATCAGGTTGAGTCTCAGGTGAGTTTTGTGGTCATTTGTCATGCATGTGCGTACAGAGCATTTGCTTCATCCCCCCATTTCTAGAGGTATTTTTCTTCTCTCCACGTCTGTCTCCGGCAGAAGTTAGAAATACTTCCATTTTCTGTTCTTAAGGGAGACTGTGAAAGGAAGACTTGGTTATTTTCCCACTGAATTGCTTTGCACAGAGGGGAGGGGAAGGCAGAAGGAGACACAGGGAAACATCTGTTCACTTGAAGCAGTGAAATTTGCCTTCTGGTTACATACTTCTGAACTATTTCAGACCACTTGTCCATTCGGATGTGGATGGCTGTGGGCAGCCCACCGAACAGTTCAGACGGCGGCAGTAGGAGGGAGGTGGGAAGGGAAGGGGATCTGCCAGATCCCCCTTTGCTGCTGGAAGTCATTGACTTGGGTGGCATTGCACTACCTTAATCTGGGATCCAGCATGTGTTTCCCAGCATTCACGATATCTTTGGTGCATTTATTAGTTCATTCCTGTTTCTTTGATTTTTATTTTCTTCTTTTTTTTCTGTCAAGATTAGCCTTTAAGCTTGTTGTTTAAATATGGGACTGAATACTAGCAAAAGCTGAGCTCTGTTCCCAGGTGACTCTTCTGTGACGTTACAATAAGCAATTGAATTCACACCATTAATGTCCCCGCCTGTCATGGCACTATGAAGGCCAGTGGCTCCCTGAGACCACAATGATGGAGCCTGGACCCGTCCCACCGCCCGGGCAGGAGCAGGGCAGTCGGGGAGCACCAGGGGCAGCCCCAGCCCTGGGCACCGGGCCTCTCCCGGGGGACTGGGACGGGGCCGGGCACGGGCGCCCATGACCAGGGAAGGCAGGGCTGTGAGGAGCTCAAGACCGGCCATGCTGTGGCATTGCTGGGGCAGGGACTGATGGCCCCAGAGCGCTGAGATGGGGTGCTGGGCTGTGGGCAGGTGGGGAGAGGCTGTGAGGGCCAGCGAGGTCTGTAGTGCCCTGACACCATTGTAAAAAAGCAGTAATATATAAAGGGCTTGCACAGACTGACTGGGTTGTAACTGTGCTTATGGTCCCACGGCTCCATCAAAATGGCCCCAGCGTTAGAAATTCTGCCAGGAGTCCTAGGGATCGGTCTGGCAAATCCACAAGCTGTGCCTGGCCAGGGAGGAGGGGGGAACAGTGTTTGGGGTCGTTCCCAAGACCCTGTCACCCACCGCTCACCATCCCAGCCCCTGTGCACAACCCTATTGTGTGGCTGGGGAAAGGGGGGCGGGGGCCTCTGCCTGCTCTCCTGAAAGGAAATCTGCTCTTCACTCCCAGCTTCTCTTCCATGAATGATGCAGCACTGTTTGCCCAGAGAGAACAAATATTTTGCCAGTAAGCCACAAAGTCACTTCGTCGGTGTTTACAACTTCTTTTTGCAGGAGCGCTACAGTCACAGGAAAGCTTACTGAGTGAGCAAACAGGCTGCATGTACAGACGTGAAAAACATCGTGAGGTGCACTGCTGGTTAGGCTAGAAAACACTCATTTTATTATTAACACAAAATAGTCATTGTACCGGTAAGCATGCTTAAATGGAAATTATTTGGACACAAAAAAATATTTGCCTCCAGTTATTATGATTCAGTCCTCCAAGCTGGAAGCAGAAATAATGCCATGCCATTTAGGTACCTAATTATCGGTCTTTAATTATGAATAACAAATAGCCACTGTGACCGCTTTAAGAACAAATCACGGCCTAAAATTTGTCTTCACAGTGTATTTGCAAAAAAATAAGAAATAATGAATAAAACCCAAAGTGATTATGCAGGATTGGTAAGTGAAAAAGATGCTTAATTCATGTCAATTGTGTTTTCACAACAAAAAATATAAAATGTGGTTCACCCTGGTCTGTGGTGGACTTTCCATGGGCCTGTACCAATGAAGGACTATGACTTTTCATTCGCTATAAAGTTAAGAACAGATTAAAGCTTTAGAAGGCTTGGAAAGAACTAATATACTTGGCCACCACATCAAAATAATAATAAATGAATAAGACACCAAACAGTAGTTACTATGGTGATGAGGTCTGGTGACCTAGAGGGAAGGAAGAAAAAAAGAAATAATTCAAGGATGATTGATTTATTAACAATTCCCCTTTCTGCAGTTTGACATCTTGTGATTTTCCTCCCTTTTCCCTCTCTTTTATTCTTCTCGTTTTTTCTTTTTTTTTTTTTCCTTCCTGGCGTGCAATATGAAGCTTTTCACACCACAGCAGAGGTACTGAGAAGCTGGATTACTGCTTTGCTCGTGGTTGAGGATTCTCGGTGTGGGATCCAGTCAGCACAAAGTGATTGCAGAGCCATAACGGCGGTCGAGCAATAACAGTACGTCTCTGTCAGCAAGCCACCATCAGTACTGGGACACAGAGCCATGCCAGAGGGGCTCAGGCTGTTCTGCCTCGTCACTGACACTGGCCAGTGTCAGGTGTCCCAGAGCAGGTTAACACGATGAAAGGACAGCTCACTTATAGGGAAACTAACTCAGAATCCATAATGACTAATGTTGTGAGCTTGAGAGTTTATAATCCTATTTAGCTTAACTTAAGTGTTTATGTTCTTCTGTCTCTGAATCTTTCTTGGTCTTGCAGAGGTCTAGGAATGAAAGCATGGGGAGGTTTCCTGCCTGAGTCTGAACTCTGCCTCAAGTCACTGTTTTTAAATGTTATCAAGCAACCTCCTCCTCTTATATTATAGCAAAGTTTTTCTATTTTTTTTTTTTTTTTTTTTTTTTTTTTTTCCGGAATATTTCATATCCTGAGAGTGTTCTTTATCATTTGAGTTTTCTTGACAATCTTAATTGCTGTTAATATCTCCATAAATGATGCACGGTTGCACTATTGGAGAGAAATAATGCACAAATATTCAGCAGCAATCTTAAAAATGTTTTCTTCTTTGAAATCACCCTAATCTTGCTGATACGTACAGATGCAACATGGCTTTGACATCGGATAGCTGAACTCATCAGAAGATGCTTCTGTGGATATGTGTGAGGGATTCTGAGTTTATTGGATATCATGATCTTCTGGAAAATACTGGAAAGGAAATGAGACACATGCAACTGACCTTGTCTTTTACAGATAGAGTGCAAACATTTTATTTTTATTAGCTTGTTAGGACACTGGGACTCAGCTAATGGTTTTATAGTTAAATGGAGCAAGTGTAGTATATTAATATCCCACTTGTCCACACCAAATTAATGGCCTGGAGACTGTGAAAGCTTTATGATAGATCTGGGCTGTACAGTGCAATTTAAAGCTCCCTACTCTTTGATCTTTGGTGTGGGCGCCTTGGCTTTCAGAGTGACTGAGGAGTCCAAAGTACCCAGAACACATAAACCCCTGAGTGAGGAGGATTTATTGTGCTTAAGTAACATATAGCTATGCTGAAATGTGTGATCCTGAAAAACAGGACAAGAAAAGAGTGGTATTAAAGGCAATTTTCCCTGAGAGATGTGCAAGTTCACACAGTCCTGCAATCACTGAAACGAGCTGTTCCAGCACCTCCATGAAAATTCATATTTCAAGCCCACATTAGTCTTGGATGAGGTTCTTCATGTTCTGCTGCCAGGCAATTATGTCACTATGAGTTTAGTTTTGTTTTGTTTTTTTAAATATGTGCCCCTCAAATGAGAACTGAAACATTTAGAAGTGAGAATGTGATGCTTTGAAAGTAAAGGTGGAGACTTACTAAAATTAAATGTTAGGAAAATAGAACTGTCTTAGCACAGTTTTTAATATGCCCTTGCCTTCCATCATCTTTTTCCTATAATGCTGTTAATGTTCAAACAATTTCCATTCACTAGAGGAAAGAAACAGCAAAGTGACTACCACCCTGCACCACTATGCTGTCTACTGACCACTTGGCTCCAGGTCCTTTGTATGAACAAGACAAGTTAACCAAGGACAGTATCGCCCTAGTAGCCAAAGTCACAACATTAATTGGTAAAATAACTCAGTGTTGCGCGAGGTAGAACAGTATGGTCTTAAGTTTTGAGCAAGCTCCACCAGTCATAATTTCTTCACACTCATTTCAAGACATTTTAAATTTGAGGTGATTTTTACCCCCAGTAACAAATGTAATTGCTGCTTGTTCTAACTTAGTAAATCCAGAGGAAAATACTACACTGCTAAATTAAAGGGATGGAGCCACCTGTATTGTCTGAGTGTGACACCACAAAGAGAATATCATTCTCCTATAAATGTAAATTCCCTTACCGTGCTTCTTTATTTTTCATTTTTCTCCTGCTTTAAAATTTCTGGTTATTCCATGCTTTTGTGGATGGTAAGACAGGTGTAGATGCATATAGAAGCAGATTTTAAAAATAAGAAATCTTGAACCCCAGTTGGACATGTTCTGAATTCCACCTTCCCTTTTAATTTTTCTCAGTTACTTGTTGTATGTTCTTACTGTTTTTTAAGAAGGAGAAACAAAACGAAACTGCTATAGAGAGGTCCCATGTCTGCATGCGGCAGATGTGTTTTCATACGATGCCATCCTCGAGTTTTTTTCCAGAAGCACGTGCTCTAGAGAGATAGCGGAAATGGATCACCGAGGATCAAACTGCTCTATGGTTGTAAATCAACAACCTTTTCATATTAAAAATGAGATGGTGATAACTGGCCCTTTTCAATCCTTTTCAATGAGAAGCTTTTTATTATTCTTTTAATGAAATATTACAGGTATTGGCCACCTTAAAAGGAATCTGCCTTTTTGGTGTCTTTACTGAGAGACAGCTACCATTATCTGTGTTGCTGCATACTTTTCAACAATTTGCCCCTTATTTGTCCGTAATGAGATTCATGACCATTCTCATCTTTTTTGTGATGTTATTACTTCTTAAAAAGCTCTGTCCTTTTTGATGTAAAAGTTCAGGCTGCAAGCTACTTACACACACACGTGCCTGCACATACACACACAGAGAAACAAACAGCTCTTTATATATCAGTAGTGCAAACACATTGAGTAAATCAGTTTCTGATAGGAAATAAAAGTCCTGGTTTTGCATCATGGTATGTAAAATAGAACTATAATGTCTATAACCACTTGTTATAATTTCAGATGTTTCTAAAATGGAATTTTGTTTTTTCCAATAATTTGCATGGAATACAGTTTGGTTTCTTGAGACACCTTTTATTTCAATAGGAATTTAAATTCACAGCACTGTTAACAAAATTAGACATAGCGCATGATTGCTATTTTGACATTATAGAATATATATATACACACTATGTATATGTATAAAAGTAAAAAATGCAAAGTTGCAAATTATAACACACATTGGCATTTAATTAGAAATTCTCTTTCAATTAGGTTGTGAATTCCATAGTGTTGTGTATTAACTCGTCATCTGTTTATGCAGAGTTAAGAGTCATATCCTACAGTTCAGCTGACTGAGTAATTTAAAAAGAAATAAAGAAAAATTGATCATATGTCTTTCTTCTGGGACTCAAATTGCTTTACATATGTTTTTGTACTGGCTAATGGTTGTCTTTAGCATTCTTCTGTGTTAGCATTCTTCCGTGTGAATCCCACATTTCAAAGGTGATTTCAAAAAGAGTCATTCCAGGAAAGATCCTGGAGTACAAATTAAAGAAATACTAAATATTATCAAGACTTTTTTCTGTAAAATTAAAATCAGACATGTTGACTGTATCTTTTAGAGGAACATGTTGCCCTTTTAAAATATTAGATGGAAAAATAATTTGTGGAAAAGAAATTTCAGTATGTCACCAGTTATACTTCCTGTCACTTACTTTTATAACATTTATTTATTTATTTACATGCATATATAATATACATATATGGACACAGAGGATCTATAGTGACAAATACAATAGGATATAAAAATTTTCACATTCTGAATGTTTTTGTTAATCTTGCCCGATGAGTTATTCAGATATGTCTTCTAAATTGCTTGTCAATCCTATAGTGTTCATTTTATATCACTTCTGCTTCACAGGATGAAGATAGTATGAGATGGTTTGGGTATGCAGACTGTTTGGATATACGACCTATTACTCACTCCTTACTTGCATCTTTACTTGCTACTTCTTTATTTGCTACTTCCTTACTTGCTACTGAACACCACTCACCTGATCTTTTTTCCCTGTTCATTATGGAAATGGTATTTATATACCCCAGAGCAGAAAATTGAAATTATGCATAAAATCCATTGGACTTTGAATACTGCACTAATAATTATCTGTATTTCCAACATTCAAAGACATTTAACAAACTGATGACTTCTCTGCAAAGCTATATAGGATCTCTGGGCATTTGTACAGAACAAAAACAAAGTAATGACTTATTTATCTAAGAGTTGTACCTTAAAAGACACTTTTCCAAACATTTGAATTCATAATCCAGGCTTGCAGTAAAGTAAGAATAAAACCACATGAGACTGACATTGAATCACTGCAAAATATCACACAGTATCTCTGTGGGGATTGTCTGAGAGAGAAACAGAAAGGTATAAAAAATACTCTCTTTGAAATTGGTTTAATTTGAGGCCATGATAGAGTCACTCTGCTCCATCTAAATGCAGAGGTAAGCCCAGAAAAATAGAGTACTCTGATCAGCTTTAAAAAAATAGTTCAATCTGAACAAGATTCATAAAACTAGAATGATTTGGTCTTGGTTATACACGAGCTTGTCCATGACAATGTACATTCTGGAATAGCTAGCAGTTTATTATTCGGCTAGCAGTATTGAAATCCTACTGAGGAAACCAGTCCTCTGATAGCACTTGAGGGTTGAGCTTTGTGTTTCTATAAGGATGTTATCCAGATATTAATACATATGGAGACAGCATAAATTCCTATGCAAATTAAATTGTCTTAGTAGTAAAACACGGAAAAATTCAGTTTGACAGCCAAGAATTGCATGGCTACTTCAGAAATGTATGTCCACACTAGGTTCAAAAATACAGTGGGACTTGCCTTGAAACAGGGCATGGTAGTTAAACCTCTAAGTGTGTTCTTAAAAAGTTGGATATGTGTGAATGAAATCATACTCCACATTTGGAAAATTTCGGTGAGAAAGATAGCGCTTCTGTAAACATCTGGGTCCACAAAAGTTTCTGTCAGTTGCCACAGGCTATTCAAAGCTGATGGAATCAAGGGAAGTTCTCAGAGGAATGAATCCAGAAGTGAAAGACTATCATTTACATGGGTCCTGAAAAGAATCGAGGTGATTTTCCTTCCCAGACAGAATATAGGGAAACTGCAGTGTTCTCCTGTGATGGTGGTATGACAAAGAGCTATATGGTATGACGAAGAGCTATGTGCTTGCTCTGCTCTTACACTCTTCCCTAGGCCACCACTGCTGGTCTATGTTGGAGATGAGTGGTGGGCTGAGGGCACCTTTGGTCTCACCAAGCTGAACTTGTGTTCTCATTTCTAATGCTCCCCAAATAAATCCACAATTCAGGCAGGAGCACTTGGAGGCTCAAACTGTTGTTGCTACAGAGCTCTTAACACAGAGAACAGCTGGGTTGTATACGCAGCACTGAAGCATGAGCTATAAACATCAGACTATCATTAGTCCATATCTGAGGGGCCACTGGGACATCAGGCCTGACAACACTGCCTGATTGGCCCTGTTTGTTATGTTCATTGTCATTCAGAGCTATTGTCAGTACAAGATAAATTCTTCTTGCAACAGCGCCCATCATGATAGATTTCGTGGCAGACTCCAGTGCTTTCTCTCCCCATGCCTTAAAACACTCAGAGTGAGTCTTCATTCATCTTTATGGTAAATGATGAATCCAGCAATTTTATGTTGAAACTTTGCTGCCTTTCTGTTTAAACTTTCAGAAATGGTGCATGAGTATTTGAAACGTGTCAAAAGCAAGGCAAACTCAGACGATAAAACAGTCACATCCTTGCACCAGCCCGATATATCCTTAAGATAAGGCTCTGCAGCTGGATCTGGTGAATCTTGGGCCATGCCATTAACTCGGTCCAGAGGGACGAACAGACTGCTCTGAAGATTATGCAGACATCCTCTAACTGGCTTTTTCACCTCTTACTAGTGACAGTCAAACACAATATTAACAGGCTTTAGAGAAATTCAATGAAACAAAGTATTTTCTAGATGTAGTTTCAATCTTCTGGTTATAACTAGAAAAAGAATAGCTGAATAACTTTGAAATGGGAGAAAATAGCAGTATGCTACTAAAGGAGAAGCTGTTCTTCTAGGGAGCAGACCTAGGGAATAAACAACACCCTGTTGTCTGCTTTTCCTTGCCCAATAGTTACAGCATAATCTATAAAATTTAATACTTTGCTGAATATAAGTCTAGTACAAAACAACTAAATATATGTTTCCTTGGCTTTGAATTAACTGTGTTCCCTTGCTGCATATGTGTTTGTATCTAACAGCATGCGTCTAAACTTGCGGTTAACAAATGTGTGGTGACTCTGCTAGATCCAGACTGCACTGCATTAAGTGAAACTTAAGTCTCGTAGCCAACAGCTACCAAACACCACAGTACTAATCCCTAAGAGCCTGTGACTCGATAGAGAAGAATTTAATGAAAAAAAAATGCTGTGAGGTACTTGGTTTTTTATTCCACCATGTTAGTTAGGAGCTAAAATATATATATATATATTTCCTTTTTACTCTCTTTTTAACTGTTCAGTGTTTATGACAGATTGATTTTCTGTCACCATAGTAATCACTGGACAATTTGATGGCATTTAAAAAATATTAACATTTATCTGCATGTAATGGTTTATCTGGAAACCATGGCTATACAGAGAAAAAGGATCAACATATTTAGCCATTTATTTCAACTTCTATGGATTTTTTTTTTTTTCAATTGGTCAGTGTATTGATATGTTACAGTCTCAGTTCTTCACTTATGCCCAGGTAGCTGAAGCTCTGTGTGCATTATTTTGTTTACTGTATTGTTAACACTGTTTTCATCTGTGCTGCTTTATTAGACCCAATTAACATAATATATGTGAACATCTAATATCAACCCAATATGAAGTTTGGATCCAGATTCTGAAGTGAACTTCTCCCAAGGAGGTAATTTCTTCTCATAAAAACTGAATAGATTATAAGCAAGAAGAAATCAACATGACTCTCTGGTTATAGCCCTAATGAATCTTGCCTAAGGGTTCAGGAAAATGCTTCAGAAATCAACCAGTTTTCTGGCTTTCTCATTTCATATCTTGCTGAAAAATTCTGTCCCAGAGTGTCTGCATCTCATTGTCCATTTTTCTTCACTTCAGGGCATCCTGTGTGCCGTATGTGTCGAATGAATGATTCCATGAATGAACTGAGGGATGAAATACAGAGAACGTCAATCATATTTTCAGATGACACAAAGCAGGGAAGGATTGCAAATTCATGGGAGAATGAAAATAAGATACAGTTTAATTAACATACATTGGAAAAATGAGCTGAAATCAATTAAACTGGATACATTAAGGACACTGGCAAAATGGCTCAGACAGGAAATAACAATCAGAACAAAAGTAATGAGATTAAATGTAACATGGAAAACTTCAGGTTTAAAAATAAGGAGAAAAATATGGGCTAAGACCTGAATAACGTGTAATGGGTTCTTTGGATTTCATCCAGTTACCGCAAGAAAAAAATCAAACAATGGAGATTTCCAAGGGAAGTTGTGGACTCCCTAACATTGTCTAATACTATTTAAAATATGAAAGCACTTCTAGTTTTTAATCAGAATTTACTCTGGTGAGATCCCTGAGTGCTTGCATAATGAAAAACTTCTGAAAAAAACCCGAAAATATGTGTGAGAGTCCTTTCCATTCTTCTCCCTCTTTGAATCCTTTCAATAAACCCATTTACATTGGAAGCCACATAATTAAATAGGAGCTAACTAACCCAAAATGTCTGCCTTTCATCCCAAAAGACATTTTATGACTGGGGAACACAAAGCCTAATTCTGTACAGTGTCAGCATATTAGAAGTAGCATTCTCCTTTCATCATTCATAGCCGCACAGGACTCCCTGTCAGTCCTGTGTTATAGTCCTTTCTCACTGGAATTATATCTATGAATTAATTGCATTGGAGGTCCCAATTAAGCTTTCTTGTACCACAAATACTAACTGGAGTGGTATAAATAGAGAATGCTTTATACACATTAAAAAATGGTCATTAAAGCAATTAAATGTGTTGCAGGAGCAGATTTGCCTCAGGGTAGAGGCAGAGGGAAGGGTAATAGGGGATTTAGCCTTTCCATTGCCACTGCCCTGTGTAGCCTGTGTACCACGGGTCACACAGTGGAATAAGAGTTGTGCGATGCTGGATCTCCCTCTCTTTTTCCTCTCATCATTTCAGGTTACGGTTGGTCCTGTCCCTCCATTTCTTCTAGGGTTTTGACCACTGCAAAAGCTATAGAGGGCAGGAACTGGGGCAAACCCAGCCATCAATCATCTGAAAATAAGCCTTCCTCTCAGAGAATCTATTTGGAAAACAGAACAAGAAGCTCTCATAATAAAATATTAAATGTAAAGTGCTAAAAAATTAATTAAGGTAGGTACTTCATTTAATTATTTATTATATTGCCTCAAATATACAGCCAGGTTTTTATGGCAGAAGTCCTTTGCCAAATCTAGCTGGAGAAGGCTGGAGAGCGTAACATAGTGCTATTATATAGCACTGATTACTTTTTTGGAAGTTATCGTGTAACATGTTTGCATTCACTTCTTATGTGAGAGCACAACACCTACTGCTATAAGGCCAGGACCACTAATTGTGGCATTTGGACATAATGCAGCAAAAATGTCCTTAGATGTTCTGTCATAACTTTTTAAGGAGCCCCAAAAGCAAGAGCAGCACCCTTGCCCTGTCTGATTGTAATATGGGTAAGCCTTTCAGAAAAGGTTTTTCTCAAGAGGACACTGAGTAATGCTGAGCATGCTGGAAAACAGGCCAGATATCTCTGAAGTTCAGCTCCATTTTAGGTTGAAATTTTCTTTCTCAAGGTCAGAGTGAAGTGCCTCTGACCACCCACCATCCAGAGCAGCAAACCTTCTCCTGAAGCTGAGTCCAATGCCTTTAAAATACTGAGTAAGGACTGTGGGGAGCATCCAGTTCGCACCACTGCCAGGTGCTGGTGGATACCCCTAGCCTGAAAGTTGCTATGTAAAACTAAACTGCCTCTTGGTTTATGTTTTGTTCTATTGTTTTTTTTCCCCTCTTTTTCTCAATCTCTCCCTCGAGATATGTAACATGCACAGGAAAAAATATGATTACTGAAGAGCAGTGATTCAAAACTGAACTTTCTACAGTCTATGCACAAGGATTCTTCAGGGGAGGCCCTCAGGAAAGTAGTGGTGTTAACTGAAACTAAAGAGGGCTTAACATTTAGGAGGTGCTGCTGCAAACATAACCAAAAAGTGTGGATAAATACTGGTATTATGCCACTGAAGGCAGAACTCCACCCAGTCATCTTGACAAGGAAACTAGAGGCGGAGGAGAGGCACTGATTCACCGGGTTGTGTCCACAGGTGCTACAGTGCTGTGTAATGAAACGTTTGGCTCTGAGCTGGTGTTGATTGCAAACAGAAGGTCCTACTGGCAGAAAATACAGCACTTGCTGTGTTTGGTAGGATTCCTCTCTAAGCTAATCTTCAGTTGGCTTTTATGCCCTGTTGAAGCTGGCCTATCAGCTTCTTAGTGGGTATTATTGCTCCCTTAACAGATGGGAGTGAGTATAGGCATGCTGCTGACCCAGCCTATGGATCTATTTTAATTATAACTGCAGAATCCTTTCTGTGCAGGGCATTCAAGCATAAGGTTAAGGGGAGAATGCATCATTAGGACTCTAGCAAGAGAGCTAGATTAACCTGGAAAATCAACTGGATTTCTAGAGGTGAGGAAAGAAATGGATGAGGCTTCTTCAAAAGGGAATTACATTCAGCAGGCCCAGGTTTCCTTCCCCAGGACAAAACCATCCATGTCTTTCCAGCAACCTACCAAAGTTCAACTGCATGACTAGGACAGGTGCAGAAATAAGATGCACCAGTTAGTGTAATTGGTCATGCACTAGCAATCACCAGTTCTCCCTAAGGAGAGAAACTGGGTTTCATGAGGCTGTTTCTGCAGTAAGGTACCACTCAGGGTGAGTGATGCTGGTCCTTTGTTGTGTTCTCAAGCAGAAGCAGAAGAGGTGAAAAAGGAGTGAAGAATATATTTAAAAAGTGAAGAGATCTAAGGTACTGCTAGTATTGAAATGACTTTATTTACTTTGATTTTGTTCCAGTATAGATTTGCATTACATGTCCTAATTTCTGGTTTTTTGGAGATATCCCTTATTATACTCGTCTTACTTTTCTCCTTCTCAAGTCTTCCTGATGATGCCTTGCTACATACTTTTTTCTTGGAAGTGCATGTTTCCCCTGTGTTTTAAAACATGTGTAGTATTAAAGTGAACCAAATTACGTTCAGCCTGGAGGCTGAAAGAATAGACAGAGTGAAGGTTAGTCATTTCCTTGGAAATGAGGTAGAAGATGAAGACAGGAAAAAAAAAAGTAAAATAAAAAGTAAATTATATTTAGGTAAAGTTACATGACTTTTAGTTGGCTTGTGGGAGGATTTATGGATGGACCAATCAGAGTTTGAAAATCAGGCTTTAAAGCCAGTGTCAGAAGTTATTACATTTTTTTTTTCCCCTTTGGAAATATCTCCCAGAAAAGAAAATATCTTTCATCTTCTCCTTTGTATTTCCTTAAGGAGAGTTTGATTTGTTTAGGGAGGGAAAACTACAGCTTTAGAACTAAGTTTTAGTTCTCATACCCGGGCTTTGGACCCTCATTCTCCAGGGAGTGAGCAGCCTTGCCGATGCTGCCCACTGCATCGACAGCACAGGAATATGTTCAGTGCTTGGCAGAGGTTCTCCTCCTGCCTTTCTCCTCGGTTTCAGTCCTGCTTTCAAAGTCACAAATTGGACTTCACTAGGAGAGACGGAGAGACTAGAAAAAGAAAAGTTTTAAAGGGAAAGCAAAGGAGAGCAAAGTAAGGCAAAGTATGGGTTTAGCAAATGAGTCTAATAAAAAGCACAGCTTCCACTAAACACCAGAAGGAAAGCAAAAGCACCTTTAAGTGTGCTGCAGTTAGAAGACATAAAAGCGATTTAGTGGAACAAATCAAACCCCAGCAACTACTTACCCACCTGTAAAGGCAGTCACAGAATCAGCAGTACCCGAAGGATTGCTTTTATTGTTTGAGGAATACAGCATCTCTTGTTAAGAAGCACACAGACAACAGGAATACATTACGGGGAAATAGTTAGGACACCTGTGAGAGAAAAACAAATATTCAGTTTCCAACAAAAATATTTCAGTCATTTCTAGCCAGGGAACTATTAAAAATACCTCTATGGAAGTGAATTTCATGACAGTTATTAGCAAAGTAACTGGACTCTTCAGCATGTGATGGCTTTATGGACGTAACATCTGAATTTGAATGTATGTTCATAGAACTATGCGACTACTGAAAGTGGTAAACAGATTTTAGAAGGCATTGTCTTTATCCTCTACTGAAAGCATGTATGCAATGCAAAGTAAGCCACTGAAAGAAAGAGGAACAACAGACGGGGCTAATAGTTTTATGCTGTAGCAGTCTTGAATACATAATTAAAATGAAGCAGATTCTGCAGAATTAAGTCTAGGTTTTTTACCCCATAAACCTTTTCCATTGAGGTTCCGTCGATGTAACACATTTAATGCAGGCCACAGACCACAGTTGAATGTTTCTGGGAAAGTTTCTAGAAAATCATGCAGTCTACTTGAGCTATGAAGCATCAAGCTATTTTTGCTTTGTTGAAAGTATTGTGGCCTGGGTGTGCTTCTCTAGAACTCAAACACAGCTTGTTTTAACACTTCAAAGTTGTTGTGCATTTAATCTTCGATGAGGATGAGTACATGTGACTCATTTGGAAAGATCCATGCTAGAAATGAGAATGTGAGGCATGTATAAATTTGTTAACCTTTTAAGCTGTTTCAGCTCACGGCCATGGATATTATAAGATGTGCTAAGTGTTCTGGAAGGTTATAATACTTGCCAGGTACAGTTGTATTCTTCATGTTTATCAGTCCATCTGCTGATCTCTACAACAATTTTTACCTGCAGGCAAAAAGGGGATCTTGCAGTTTATCATGCTATTTAGATACCTTCTACAGGAAAGCCTGTGTTGGGTTTTTTTTAATCGCACTGAAGTTTGTTCTTTTTGACATTACAAATGTGTAAATTCATGCTGGGATAAATATGAGTCACAGAAAAGCATGGTTCAACTGTCAGCTTCAGAATAAAAGTAATCTTAGTCTGAGAAAGATGTGATTTGGAGCATCTAGTAGATGAAGCAGGAATTTTCTGGCTGTGCCTTTTTGTCTGAAAATGTTGATTCACAGATAACAAACTAGTTGATGTCAAAAGATTATTTAACTTCATTTTTGCTAATTAAAACCCATAGAAACAATCATAGAACAGTTTGGTTGGAAGGGGCCTTAAAGCCCATCTAGTTCCAACTCCTCTGCCATGGGCAGGGACACCTCCCACCAGACCAGGTTGCTCAAAGCCCCATCCAACCTGGCCTTGAACGCTTCCAGGGATGGGGCAGCCACAGCTTCTCTGGGCAAACTGTCCCAGTGCCTCACCACCCTCACAGTGAAAAAGTTCTTCCTTATATCTAGTTGAAAACTACCCTCTTTTAGTTTAAAATCATTACCGCTTGTCGTATTGCAACAGACCCTGCTAAAAAGTTTGCCCCTATCTTTCTTATAAGCCCCCTTTAGGTACTGGAAGGCTGCTCTAAGGTCTCCCTGGAGCCTTCTCTTCTCCAGGCTGAACAACCCCAACTCTCTCAGCCTGTCCTCACAGCAGAGGTGCTCCAGCCCTCGGATCATCTTCGTGGCCGCCCCTGGACTCACTCCAACAGGTCCCTGTCCTTCTTGTGCTGAGGACCCCAGAGCTGAAGGCAGGACTGCAGGGGGGTCTCACCAGAGCGGAGCAGAGGGACAGAATCCCCTCCCTCGACCTGCTGGTCATGCTCCTTTGGATGCAGCCCAGGATACGGTTGGCTTTCTGGGCTGCCAGCACACATTGCCAAGTGAAAATAAAAAGAAAATTGAAAAGAAAAAAAGAAAAATGAAAATAAAAAAATTGATTAATATTTTCTACATGAAAATTTCCATCTTGAAGTGACATGTCATTTTTCAAAAAGTTTAAGCTAAGAATGAAAATCAAAACCCAATCCACAAAGATTTTTTGCCCTTAACTGATTTTCTGAGGCTTGGGCTTAGCTTGATGTTGGATGGAGACAGCTTTCTAAGTGTCTCTTGTTTTTTTGATTTGTTAGTTTGTTGGTTTGGTTTTTTTCACCCTAGTGGGAAACCAATTTTTCACTCAGCTGTAATTACTGCATTTTGTTCTTAATTATGTGTGGCATGACAAAGAATTTATCAAATATTAAGTTCTTGGACTGTAATGGAAAAATACTGGATGAAACCATACAGACATATGTAGCTATCCATAACTGTCTCTAACTACGTATCTCAGTTTGGAGCTCAGAGCCTGAGAATAGTATTTTAACACTGAGTGTCACACTAAGAAATTAAAACAGAAATTCCAGGTTATTTTGAAAGGAGAATATCTTTAGGGTAAAACCCCAAAGGTAAATAATTAGTAGTTTACACTTTTTTATTTAATCTCCCCCCCTTATACTAGCCCACTTCTATTATTCAGGATGCTTCAGTGCTTTTTCTGAAGGTACCGAAGATAGGAAGGTATTAATCTCTCTGCTACGGCTGCCAACCTAACTACCAGCTATGGCTCCCTGTGGATTTTTCTCCTTTCTAAAGTCTCGCTTTCAGCACTTTAGGTGCAGTTTGCCCAATTCTGTCCCAATTTCCAAAGCCCAGCAGCCCCATAGCCTCTACAGCTCCACACCTTATCACAGTATGCCCATATTCCTCCCAAAGCTCATCCCTGTTGGAGACTCGAGCCAGAGCCCACCCTCCCCATAGCTGCTTCCCATGATTTCACTGCTTCTGGGCAAAAAAATGTGCACGGAGCTTTTTGTGCATCCCCCAAGGGATCCCATCTTCCTCTCCCACCCCGCAGGCTGGGAAGGGCCCTTGACCGAGGTGTCTGCACAAGCCCTGGCTTGTGTGCCTGCCTTGCAGCGTTCCTTGGTCCATGGCAAGTTAGACAAGCTCGTCTGCATGCAGCTGTTGGATAAATCTGAATCTGCAAGTCTTGGGAGCTGCAGGCATCCCATCGCTTTTGATCAACCAGCCAGAGTTGTTTATTCATTCCGTTCTTACAGAGCGCTATGTCTACATGGTACTTCTGAAGTGGATGGGAGCTATGTTTGCTCACTTGCCAAGCTGACTTGCAGTATGCAGATATGGCCGGTGGCATTCCCGGCCCAACTGAGGAGCTGGGTCATGGTCACCATGAAGACACGGGACTCCCCGTGTCACCCTCAGCACCTTGTTCTTCTCTCTCCATGCAGCTCGTGCACCGTTGTCCCTCACGTTGCCCTCATGGTCGGCCACCTCTCAGCGGAGCAGCCTGGGCGCTGGGGATGGCGGGAGCACAGCTCCAGCCAACGCTCTGTTCTGGACTCGGGAAGCTGGTTTCGGTGGTCTGGCCGGGCTCCTTACGTACAAGGACTCTGCACCCATCCAAAAGTCTTTGAAAATCTGAGTATGTTACTCACGTCTGTGTGCAGTTCTGGCTTTCAGGAGCCTCAAGTCCTTGGTTTAGCTTTATAATCACAGTTTGGTCCTTGCAGCATCCCTCATGCGTAGATTTTGGGCCTGAGTCATCTTCAGATTCAGATTTCCTTGAAGTTTGACCTGTTTCTCTTCACATTCTCCACATTACTGTGAGTCTGTGGACATGCATAATTTCTGCAGGCATCACTATGTTCTTTTAAAAACTAACAAATCTGCAAACACTGTATGCTAAATAATGCCTTCTTTTATGCTGCACTACTAGGAGGTTTAAACTTGTTTGAAATGGTTTAAACCTTTGATATGTTGTGTTACTCTAGAAAGAGAAGGAAATTGGCAGTTATTCATGATTTAGTCTGATCTTCTTACCTATGGTTTTTTCCATTTAACAATGGGATAGCACAGTTGGAAAAATTTTTTTACTAAAATGTTCACTCCTTTTAAATCACTTCGCTGTTCCAAGTCATAAAACTCTTGCAAACTGTAATATAGTTCAGTTCCTTGTGGTGTCACTATATAGAGTGTAGTGTTGAAAAATGCAAAATAAGCAAATATTCAGCCACCTAATAGTGCAGAAACTTTGGCTTTAAAAATGACAGTAGAAGAAGCACTCATTTGCACTGATCCAGGCTAAAATGACCCTTTGTTCTTTAAAATTATTTTTTTGTTTCCCCCCTCACGAACCATCAACAATCTTCTGATATCCTAAGAACCTGAAATGTGTTTTCCATCTTTAATATTACGTAAAGAGTGCATTCTAAATGTCAGAAATTATTCTTTTATGGATAAGAATTCACCCTCTACCTGTCTTCATAATCTGCCTGATTTCACAGTGCTGACATATCTGCATCAGAAAATACCTTCACCTGAGCTTTCTATTTATTCTTCAGCTATGCCTTTTGAATGAGGTCTCAGGAGAAGAACAGGTATATCCTTTTGTGAAGAGCCCCTTATGACCCCATGAGAAGACTTCTATCTGCTTTTATTTTAGAGAGCAAGTCCTACAACAGCAACAACTGAGGTGTTCAATTAACTTGATGATCAGTTTACTTAATTTCTGACCTACTTAGTGCTGTTGAAGGAGAGGCAGGAAATTCTAAGGCAAATTTCACAAATGATAAAAAAAAGGACACCTAACAGGGCATGGGAAATGTACCATATACACTCTCTAGGATCCCTAAGGGTCTGCCTCACTTCAAGTCTAAAATGCCTATTCCTTTTTCTGGGCACACCTGAGCATGGCAGGGGACTGCGGAGGAGGTTGCCTTCAAAACTCAGACCCAGATGGAGCTGTGCCTGGGATGAGTTGCCTAAGGTTCATTTGGAAGGCAACACCAGGAAAAGACTTTATGCTTGATTCAGAGGGAATCCCTGCAGCTTTCAGCCCATCATCAATATAATAAAGTCTTTAGGAATGCCAAATACTGTTTCTTTCAACATTATTTTGATGGATGGAAAATTATTCTAGGATGTAAAACACAGCCTGTTTGTTGACTGAAGTATGTGTCTTGACTCTATCTCCTTGTTCAGATGGCCTGTGGTTGCTGCAGAATTTTAATGAGGCATAGCTATTTTAAATCTAGTTTTCTTCTGCCCTGTGACACTGTTATTCCTTTCTTATAAAACAGCAAAAGTATCTGGGACCCAGGGCTGCCCTGTCAGAGGAAGAAGCTGCAAAGTCATAAATAAGTTGCAGAGCCAGGTTCTTGGTGAGACCAACTATCTTAGCTCCTTCGTCACTGAGAAGAGTCTTTGAGGACTACATGTGTCATCAGGGCTTTATTCATCCGAGATAGTAAATACCTGAGGACTGAGTTTGGTATGTCACACAGCCTGAAGCTAAGTCAGAAATCCCTTCAGGAGGTGGATACTTTCAGGACCCTTTCTCTTTTTACGTGAATTTTTATTTCTTTGTGAGCTGCAGCCCTCGGTCGTGTTGAAGCAGAGGGCAAGGACGTTACACGATGTGCTCTGCAATCCTGGTGCCCAGCTTCCCTGAGGAGAAGGGTGGGAGCTCTGTCCCCCCTGCCTCCCTGGGCTTACCCCTCCCTGGCCACCTTGCCTTAGGGACCAGAACATGGGGAAGAGGAGTGTGGTGCTGCTGGACATGGGATTTCAAATCATTTCTGAAATCACGGTTCAGTTCTAGTCTTTGAAGTTATGCACAACCCTCAGATCATCTCGTTGTTGTGAATATAGAAGGAATACCAAAAGCAAGATGCATTAAAAGCTCAAGTTTAATTAATATGTTTCTCATAGAAATCTAGGCAGGCTACTGATGTTCATTGTATCTGTGCTTCCACTTTCTACTGATGTATCCAGAGAAAGCTTTTGAATTTATTGCAGAATAAATATAACTATTGGGACAAAACATATGTTATTATGTTGGTTAAAGCTTAGTTTCCAGTCCATATACTGCCAGAACAAAATGCTATTTAAATTTGCTCTCCACAGAAATTCCAGAGGCAGGTGCAACTAAGACAAGCATGAGACTCTCATTAGCAGAGTAATTAGGGATGTGGGACTTATGAAAGTCATATGAACTATAAACATACAAGAACATTAATTAATACTGAACTAATTGACATGTTCTTGAAGGATATGAATGAGGGTTGTTGAGATACCCAGCAGAGCTCAAGCTCTCCATTTAAAAAATACGGAAATGGTCAAAAGATATGACTTTGGAGAAGACGTGACCACTCTGCCTTTTCAGGTGACCCAATTTCAACAACCTTTGTCTGCAAAAGCTGTAAGTCGTTAGCACCACCTTCTGCAGAAAGAACAGAAAGAGATAGGGAGACCTCTGACTGGTCTAAAATTGAACAAGGTAGGAAATGTATGAATAAAACTGATAGAAACTTTTTGAACCTGGCTTCTCAGGCTAAGTGTCCAACTCTATTCCTTACTCTGTCACATTATTGTTCTGTATTTAATGAAAATGCATTGTATTAACATACATAATGCAATGTGTGATTCTTCATGGAAAAACAAACAGGAATCAATCTGAAATAGTTTGCATACAATTTGGCAACTCTTTATTTTTCATTCCTTAAAACTGTTTTGCATTTGTTCCTCTTGGGCACAGCAGTATTTTGACTGCATAACTGCTAAGTGTTTGTCAGTAATAAAATAAACAGCACAGGTGATTGAAAAGGGTTATCTTACAAAAAGGGACAAAATTTATGGCAAAAAGTCCCCTTTCTCTCCCTGCTTTCAGTTAACCTGAATTTCCATTCTCCTGTAACGCAATGGTGCAGTTAGTGCTATTTGACGTGTGGTACCAAGGGCTGGTTCAAACACCCTCTCCTATCCAACCTGCTCCAGCTGCTGAACACAATAACAAAACAGCCTCCCCCTCACCCACATTGCCCTGTTGTTCCTTGCCCCTCAAGGTGATTAAAAGAGTTCTTCAATACTTGCTCATCAAAATACCCACTGTCTCCAGTTGATGTGTTCTGTTTGTACAAAGAGTTTGAGGTCAAGTCACAGAGCTGCAGCATCCTGAAACACTATTAACAGAGTATTCTAATTGCTGAGAGAACACATGCCATTAGACCTTTTAAAGTACAACAACAAATTGTCTAGCAAAATGGGCCAAAAGCATTCATTTTTTAATGGGGAGGTGAGGACAGGAATTTTTGTAGCTTAGTGATTACCGTTATGTAAATAATTAGAATTGCAGAGGTTTCCCCTCATCCCTTCAAAGTACTGTGCCACTTTTACTGTGCAGCTTTTCTCTTCTATGTATTTCTTCAGTTTGCCAGAAAAGGTAAAGTCATTGAAAGTCAACACTTTGCAGCTTCTTAGTACTCAAATGAGGAAAGACAAAATTCAGCATCCCTTAGTTTTCCCTGATGCAATTCAGAAGTTGACATTGCATCAGATGGCTCTGTGAGAAAGCCAAGGAACACAGTGAAAATACGAAGAGGCACAGTTTGCAATATTTCTAGTGGCTTTCTGACGTGTGTAGTCATGCGGAAATCTTACACAATTGTGGGCTGACTCCCTGGGGAATATTTGGTCAGTAGTGCCTATCAGGTAGGAACTAAATAAGTGTGAATGTTTTTGAATGCTTGGAGAAATTCTGAATGTTTTGTTCAGATGCCATAGTGTTAATTAGGCTTCCTGGCAATACCTGTAGTATTGGTTGGATTTGATGATCTCGAAGGTCTTTTCCAAGCTAAATGATTCTACAATTCTGTTTGTGAATTTGCAAAATCTTAACAATAGCCTGCATAATTTGGACAAAACCACCTAAACCAAACTCGTCTGAGGTAGAAAATCTGCATTTTGCACATAGTATACACTAGGAAGAAAGTTTAAGCATAAAATATCGCTGTCAGGTACTTCATAAATAATCCTTAGTATCTTATGTGTTTACTTGTAATGTGCTTACTACTAATAAGTTTGGCTCCTGAGGACATATTAAAGACAAAGAAGGAAGGGAGAATATTCTATACGGCAGATACATGCTAGAAAAAATCCCATGAAATGAAAATATCTATGTTTGAGTGTAACCATGATAAGGACCTTGAGAAAGCTGTGTGATGCCGTTCAGCTCTGAGTCCGGAGAGACCAAGCAGTCCCTGAAGAGCAATCCTATTACATGGGTATAGCACCCAATCCCTCCCTGGGCAGCCCTAGGTATGACCAAAGGGAACTCGGGAGAGGTAAAAATGACTTTTCCAATGCATTAGTTCTTAGAAGGGAGGATGGAAACACTGCCAGGTTCTTGTGTGCCGGTTACATGGAGTGGGGAAACGGCACCCAGCCGGGCACTTGCAGAGACTGTAAGCTGTGTTCTTGGGCTGAAACACTACCATCGTTACCTTGCCCACAGTAACATTACAGCAGTGTAAACCATGTGGGAATGTCGCCCAGAATTATTGTTCCATTTCAGGCGTTTAAGCTGTGGCTCTTTTAGTGGGCTTTCCCCACAAGAAATTTAACAGACAGCTTCAGTCCAAAATCTTGTATTCAAATGTAGATGAACTAAATATGTGCGTGTGTGTGCAATCAAGATTATTCACAGATTATTAAAGGTAATAATTTATTACTTTTTAAATTGTAAACTTCATTCAATCCTGGGTGCGGTTTCTATAAGAACTAGGTGACCAACCACATTAACAGTCTCCGGGGACAGCCTCAGAGCACAACGCAGCTGGAGATGTATTTGTGCAGAATATTCCGCCCACATCTGCAAATCAAAACCACATTTGCAAAATCTGAAGTGAGAGTAATTCACTACTTGAAAAATGGGTTAAATCACTAAGATTATTTATTCTTAACTTGAAATTAAATCTGCTGTAGATGGTATTCATTTAACAGGGAAGAAATTATTGATTTAAATATCAAGGAAAAAAAATCAAGTCAGGTAAACTGCTTTATTGCTTTGGAGGAGAGAAAGGTGAAGGTGAATATCTTTAAAGTGATTTTCTTTTTAAAGATGCGTTATAGCCTGCACTAGGTGCTCTCTAAGTTTTGTTTGTGGAGAACCACTTTACAGATGGGACAACAGACCATACGCTGCAAAGCAAAACGTACCTGAGCCGGGGAGAAGCCTGCCCCTGGCACGGGGAGCTCTGGGGCTCCCAGGTCCCAGGCTGATGCCCACGGAGGAGGCACGTGGCTAGAAGCAGCTCTGCAGCCACTGTCTCCTTATCCATCAGCAATTTCTATAAGGAACAACCATCATTAAAATCTTTTACAGGCCACCCAGAAAGGCACTGCGGGTCACCAGTGGCCTGACTGCTGGGCTGTCTGGTATACAGCATGTCTGTTACTTTAGTCATGTTTTTAGAAGCAATCTGTGATCCAGAGGGGCTTTTCTTTTTTGGGGTGGTCACTCTTTCAAAATGAAGACATCAGGAGCAAAAGGTAGCACGTGAAAACAGTGGTCTTAAAATCAGACAGCAAGAATTGCTTCAAGCCAGTTGTGCAAATTCTCAACCTTACTACTCTGTTTTTCTTCCAGGCACAGGTACTTACTGACCCCAAAGGCAGTACCAGAAATCACAAGTCCGTATTCCTGTGTACTTCTCAAATGTTTCCCATTGTGGGCTACCTTTTCACTCCAGTGAGAATTATATGGCTAAATTCTAAGCAGTTTCATTTCTATCAAAATGTTTTTTGTATCTTTTAAAGACTGCAAGGTTGGCAAAATCTATGATTGGTGGGACAAACGTGTGCCTTGAAAAGAGTAAACATGTTTTTGGAGAAACAGCATGGTAAGTCAGGCCTCTCTACAGTGTGTTCTATAGCACAATCACTCACTTCATGTTTCTGTAGAATTTCCAGGGATTTAAAACCAAATTTAATTTTAGTTTGGCACCAATGAACTCCAGTACCAGACATCGTACAAGCAGTGATCATGAAAACAAATGAAGCTCTATGGTTAGATGGAGATTGAGCAATAAATTTAAGAGACAGAAATTCGTACACGCTGCTATACATATGTGTTTCCTTGGGTAGGTGCCTGAGATATATTAATGGGTGATTGTTAAAATCAAGGAGTCTGGAAACTTCTCTGATCTTCAAAATGAAAACAACAACAAAATCTGTCAGAAAACAAAAAAATAAGGTAATTCATACATTGAGGAAGGGAAAGGGATAAGCAGTGCATTGTTTGTGAATTTCCAGTGCAAATAGGTCAGCTTTTCTTTCTCTCGCAGCCCTCCCTTCTCCCTTTCACTTCTGAGTGACTTGAAAGGCCTGTTTACGACCACTGCATTGATTTCCTTTCCTCTGACTCATTGCAATCTGGCTCCAGTCCTCCCCATTCAAACTAATTCACCAAGGTCTCAAATGACCTCTCTCTGGCTAACAGGGGAATCTCTGTGTCCTCTTTGACCTTCCTGTCTAATCTGATACCCTTGATCACTTCTTTCTTGCTTGGCTTTTGTGGCAGTACCCCCTCGTGGCTTCCCCTCTACCTTCTTTATTGCTCTTTCAGCATCTTTTAGAGCAGCCCCTTCTCCATGAGACACTCTCAAAGCCACTACAGACTCCTGTTTTCTCACTGTATGCTTTTTTTCCTCTTGTTTTCTGCTAGTATTCCCAGGCTGAATATTTTCACCTCCCTGTCCTGTCTGTTTCTGTTCCATTCTGTGAGTTGAATTGACAGTTTGGTGTATTCGAGATGATTCCTTGTCACCCAAAGCTAAAAAGATCACAGGTAATTCTTTAATTTGAACCTGCCACTCTTCCTTCTCTGCCCATCGCTGTTGACAGCTTCACCATTCCCATTCAGCTCTCAAACTCAGGGTTAGTTTTGACATTCCCTTGCACGTTCCTATGTGCTTAGATAACCATGGCAGGCTTTTGCTGCAAGGCCTGTGGGAATTAGGGGAATTTTTCTGGTACAGTCACAAAAGTTTAGGCAAAGCTCTGAATAGCATCTTTTCCCCCCCCTCATCTTTTAAAATCCCTACCCTACATTTCCTCTAGAGATCCATACTTTGGCCACCTATGTGGCAATTTTTTCTTCTCTGGGTGATGCTCTTCAAGTATCTAATACTTCTCAAGAGCATCTCTCGAATATTCCCTTATCAGTCCTCTCCTTCAGGATTGCTCAGGGTTATGCTCTGCCAGCTGACGGACCAGTTGTTCAATCGCTGTAGTGCCATGGACTTCACAGTTCAAATCAGTTAAGGTAAATTTCTGGTTCTTGTCATCCTTTGAAACCTGAGATTACATTTTTCTGTGCCCTCTGCCCCATCAGAAGTGGTGGGCTGGATGTCCTGTCAGTGTCTTTCACGGCTTGACCTCATGTCACAGAGTGCCACTTGTTGTACTCCCTTCTACACAGAAACTCCCTAAACCCCCTCTTCTCTCATCAGATGAATAGATATCAGGGAGGAAGCAAGTCTCCAAAAGAGTCTTCCTCTGAGGATTTCACTATAAGCCTTTTGGGCCAGGCAGCTTTATATAGTCGATAATCATACAAAAGAGGGTGGCTCTAAGCTCTGCAGTTCAGGTTTTAATCTAGCTGCAGACCTCAACAATCTTTGAATTCAGAGGTGGTTTTAATGGTCTGGACCTCCCTGAAGTGAATGGTCATGTATTTAAGATAGTGACTCCTGTCCCGAAGTGCTGTAAGTATTTGTTATCCTTTCTATACACAAGTCAATACTTCTGGTTAAAACAAATACTGTATGTGAAAATTTTAGCACATCCCAAAGCTAAAAAGTATATCTTTCAAAAATGTGCCTGTTGGGATTTTTGTGTCCAGTTTTTGAGCAATTCAAGAATCTACACTAATTTTACTTTGAAGTACCTGAAAAAGACTTCGAAGACAAATGCTCCTCAGACGTTTGGCTTGCACTTACAGCACTGGAAGGCAAAGTAAGAAGTTTTCCTTCTAATAACTGGGTGTAAATATATCACTGGATATTTAAAAGACCTTTAGGATCACCTTTGGGATTATCTTTCAGTAACAAAATTCACTCCATGGTGACTTTCCCTCTTGTAGACATACATCCACTTCTTTGCCTGTGTTTACCCACACCTTAGCAATTTTTGTTTCCAAAAGGTGCCCATTGAATTCCCATGGAGAAATTCATCGGCTGAACTATGATCTCATTTCCCTTGGCATGCCACAGCACCAGACACGTCGTGTTTTCATTGCTGCAACCTAATTCCCCAAAGTACAGCAGCTGGGAGATGCTGCCAGGAAAAATGTGACAACCGTAGCATAATTTACCAAAAGCCAGCAGTGACATGAGTATTGAAATATACCACCTAGATTAACTGATACCATACAGCCCTGTTCTAAGGGAAACTCCTTTTTATATGAATCGTGTTAATATTTTATTTTTTTTTTGGAGGGAGGGGGGAGTAATTTGCTTTAAAGTTTGGTAAAGTTTGACAGTTTCCAGAAACATATATGAATATGGGAGAGGCATAAGAAAAAGAAATCAATGGATGAAATTGCTCACAGATCTTGTGATGCATTTTCATAGATTTTTCCCAAGATGGAGACATATTTGTATTAAAGACTTCACTGACATACACTGAAAGACCCAATATATCCTAAGCAGTGCTTTGTTCAAACCAGAAATGATTTATTTTTCTGTGCTAGAGTTAGCAAAAATCAGCAATTAATAAGCAGAGAAGAAAGAATTCAATTAACAAGAGGAAAATCAATAACAATCTCATATATTGTGCCTATATGAAAAAATTAAAAGAAAAAAGAGTAAGAGACAGGTGTTCAAAAATTTCTTAAGTAATGACACATATATTTAAGATTGGACATATGCATTAGTATTTGTAGGACTAGAGCCCTAGTCTTTTACAAATAAACTCTAGTATTTAAAAAAAGGGGGGATGAAAGGGATGTATCTTCAACTGCATGCAGATATCTAGATGACAAGAGAAAAAAGCAAGAAGTGGGTTTTAATCTTCATTTGTCATTATTCTAAATTTTACTTCTTGCCTTCATCTTTTCTAGCATATATGGATAGAAAATTAGATATACCCTCCCAGGAAATGAGGAATGATGTAATATTGACATCATTGCTCTCAAGCACACCCTGGCAAGAGGTAAAGCACAATGTGGGAGCATTCTTGGGGCTGCAGAGCACAACAGAAGTTCCTGGGATCGCTGGGATGTTGTTTCCCTTTCTTGTCAGCCTGCAAGCTGAGACTTGTGATGGGCATTTTCTGGTCCTCCAGCTTAGTAGCCACAACCAATTCATAGAGGGAACAAGTGGGCAAGAGTAAGAAAGAGCATCAGCTGAAATTAGCAGTGGCAATTAGCTGGCACCCTGTCCACTGCTTTTTGCACACTGGACAAAAGCAGAATGCCTTCCCGGGTAAGATCAGATAAAATAGCAGCAGGTTGCTCTTGCTTCAAAAGGTACTAACACTGATGAAAAGAAAAAAAAAAATAAATTTAATTACTATCCCTTGTGGTATAGTCTATTGAACACATTTCTTTTTCAATCAGTAACCCAATCTATACCTCATGTATTCTCCAGGACTTCTCTAGGTTTTGCTTACGCAAACACTACAGCTCTTTCACTACATATGAACAAAAATTGTTCATGACAGCATCATAACTTTCAAGACTGATTGCTTTTAACTAATATAGTCATGCAGAAAATTGCTGCGTTGAAAAGATCTGCCTGGCTAAGGACGTTAATGTCTGATCCACAGCACGGCCTCATCTCAGCTTTCTCCACTGCCTTTGAACACCTTGGTACAGGGAAAGCTCCCACACTTGCCTTCAGAGCCCTGAAGCATGCAGGGCATCCAGAGGCACTTCCAGGGCACCCGAAGGATGGGCTGTTTCTGAATGATCTTGACCTTGGCCCTGTGGCCATGATAGCCTGTGGGAGTTACCAGCTAACAAAGGGCATGGGTTTGAACTGAATCTCTCTTATTTTTGCCTGTCATCACTCTGGGAAGCGGTAATGCAACACAGCGGCAGCTCCTGGGTAAGAATCTGCAAAGATGAAGATTCAGAACTCGTGATCTCAGACTCTAACTCTCCCTGCTGATGGTTTCTTCATGTTTCTGTCTTCCTCCTGTGCATATTATTAGCCCTTCTGGGCTGCCAGCTGCTTGTAGCAAGGATGAGGAGACAAGGAGGCCAGGTTCCCCAGAGAACGTTCTAAACGAGAACATATATATAGTTGCCCAGGTTGGAAGATCACTGGCTTAATAGCAAGTGTCTGGAAGGAGTGGAGACTGGTGAAGGAGAGAAGGAAGAAGAAAGGAAAAACTATCTGAGGGATGACTTCTTACAGCTGTGCCTGTCTTCATCCTGAATCTTCACCTTTCACATAGAAAGAGGGTAAAGAATTAAGTCTGTGTGAGATGTTAAATTGAGAGTTGTTGTAAACACAGAAATAAATAAGAAAATTGGGAAAACAGTTTTTCTCTACTGAACTTGCAACCTTTGAGCTTCTCTGTAAGTTGCAACTGAATAATAGTTACTGTGGAACAGCCTTGCATAATAATATCCAGCAGGAGCAAAAGTATCATGATAAAATCACCATTATTATTCATAGAGCTGTCATGAACAGTCTGCTTACTCTATACAATTCACCAAAGAAATACTGGTTTGCCATAGATCGAACTGTGCATTTTAAAACGGCGAAGTGCCATTCAGTGCTCTGCCCTTTCAGCCACGCTGTGCGTACACACATAGCAGGGAACTCTCAAATTATACCATTTTGAATGGCAGTTGAGAGAGTGAGACAGACCAATGGCATTACAATTTTTGCAAGACTGTACTTTTTCCCACACTGAAAAACATCACTAGATGTGTTTGTGTCCACTGAGCACGCAATCATTGCTCTGACATCAGTTTTTGATATTCAGCCTCATTAAAAGGAGACAGGAATTTCCTGACACACCATTTTTCATTGCAAAAATACAGATTCATTGAATCCCTTTGCAAGAATGGGCCACGTTAGACGGATCTTTCACTGGGAATGATGTGACCATGGTAGGGTTGCACAACAAGGTCCAGCCCCGGGGGATGCTCTGCTCCCTTGGGGGGAGAATATCAGAGCCCTGCTGAAAGGCAGGTGCCCAGCAGACCAACACCCACAACCTCTCCCTGCCCCAACTGGTAGGCTGCTCTGTGGAACTATTCCTCTTCAATTCCTGCATAGCTGAAGAAACAGCAGAGTGGTATAACGTACCCATTCTAATTCTCCGCCTATTGCAAAAGGGATTATACTAACTCAGTGGTCAGGAAGTCTCTGCACCACTGAAATGAGGATTGGCTTCGTGTAGTAAATTATTCTGTAGGTCAAAAAACCGGCTATGTTTGAAGTGACTGATTATACCATTATCTTCATTGGAAGCTGGATTGGCTCCAAATAAATACATGGGTAATTCATTGAAAGAGTTAAGGAAATAGCAAGGAAAGAAGGATGGAAAACGTTTTACGTTGAGGAGTTAGGTTCAATATTAGTAATATATGGACTCCAAAACATGACCCACAATTCTTACGTAAAAAAAAAGTGAGATGTTGTCCACAGGCTCTCCTCTACATGTTAATGTTGGAGACCCTAAAGACAACCGTCTGTCTGCATAGCTTAAACCAACCATCAGAGACCAAAGGCCAACCAGACTACACCAAGGGCCAGGAATTGAAGCGATGCTAGAAAAGGCTGGTGAGTTAGTAGCTACACAAAAATATTCCCACCTATTACGAAATTAATTTGAAAAACATACAATTATAGGAAAATTTAAGTAAAAAAAAATTTACTTTGCCGGAAAGCTCTTCAAGACAAACACGCATCACCACTCTCCCGTGGTTTTTGCCTCAGTGTACCAAGCCAAGCAGAAACTGGAGTTCGGGGGCCAGCAGCGCAGTTGCTTTTGGAGGAGAAACCAGTGGTGGGAGCAGCACCTTTCCACAGCAAAAGCTGTTCATTCCAGGGTGGGATACGTGCACCCCACATTCCCACATGGCCACAGAGCTGAAGAGTTAGGCTCTCCTGTTTCCTGCAGAGAACAGATGTCCTGACTATTTCTCTCCTTGATTCAGACTCTCAGTCTCTCTTATTTTATATGTAAACCCTTTGCTTTCTTTTCTCTACAGCAAAGCCATGTCAGTTGAACACTCCGGAATTCACCCTTCCGTTGTACAAGCATTTTTTTAACACATAGTATACTTCTTTTCTGTGTGTTTGCAAGTTAACTATTTTGGTAGGCAATGCTTGTTATTAGTAATACCAGTTTCTGCGGGCTACTTAACTACACTAAATATGCTTATTATTTCTTTTTTTTGCCTCCAGTTTTAGCATCATTGCAAGATGATTCCAGTGAACGTAATTATTTCCATGCCCTCAAGATAAGAGTCTCATTACACTAATTAATTTCAGATACAGTGTGAAATGAAGAATTGTCAAAAGCAAGGCAGGAAATACTGTGAGGACAAAAAGAATTGTTATATCCATTTTATAGATGAGCACAGCCACAGAGGGTATAGTTACAAAGCTTTCAGTAGCTTCATACCTATTTAGACTGAAATCCAAATTACCCAGAGCCAGCTGTGTCCATATTGCCTGCAGGAATCAAGCTGGACTATAAGGTACCACACTGCTTCTGTGTTTTTCTCCTTGGAAAAGCAGCTGGTTCACTCCAAACGAATCAGAACATGGGTCTTCTGAAGATGTATGACTGACTGGGGAGCCTGGAGTCGCATGTGGAGCTACAACCGTGACAATATGGATGTAACTGGAGACCAAATAACTTGCAGACGTATTCTTCAACTGCAAAACCCAAGGATGTTTTGAGTTTGTACTCAAAATACAGTTGCATGGACTTGGTAATGAGTAGATAAGCTTCACTCAGCTTTAATATACATATAAAATGCACTGGGTTACTATCTTCTTGTTGATGAATTTAAAAACTATGCAGAATATGCTAAAATATTGAAAACCTCATCTCTGAGCCTTCATAAAGCATACTTTCCGAATCATATCAATGATACTTCACATTAAATATTTGTATTACTACACATGCAAAGAAGAATATATACGGGTGACTGAAAGCTACTGCAGTACTGAAAAAAAGAGCCAGGGAAGAAAACACACAAACATCAGTAGCTGAGAGACTGGGGAGGAGAGAATACGATAGATACTGATGCTCATGAGTGTTTTCAACTAACAGTGACTGGGTCTGACAATGCAACTGTCCTGTAAACAGCGCAGCTCATTATAGTATATTTCCAAAGGTCTTTCCCAGGGAAATAGATGTCCTTGAAACATATGAAGAAAGAAATGAAATAGATGGGTGAGCACGAGAAGAAAGATGGCAGTGTAAGGGGCTATGTATGCTGTGCGGTGGGTGTCAATAAAACAATACTTAGGATTTCAGCCGTACAACTGTGACAAAAGCTGTGGTAAAAAACATTCCTGCCTTGTGCCCCTCTGGGAGGAGGATGCTGAGGGACCCCTTGCCAGGTAGCGAGAAACCAGGGTCTGGGGAGGGGGTGGCAAATGGTGCAATTCGGGGAACAGTGGATCTTGTTCTCAGGTTTGAAATATTTTGTGGCTAAAGCTATGGAATGCTTCTCACCAGCTGCCCTTTCACTTTGACACTCATCCACAGGCTTTAAAGGTGTTTAAATATGTAACTTAACACCTTAAATATCCAGACCTCTTTTGTGTCTATTATTCTTCACCTTTAAAACAAAAATGATGATAATAATGTTTTTTGCCACCTTCTGTCTATCTTGTCCATACAGATTATAATGCTTTGAAAAGATCCTGTCTCTTATCAGGTGATTAGAGAGAGAAAAATATGATGGGTTCCCAGTCTTGCCTGGGAACTACAGACACTGCTGTGACAGAAGTAATCATGAATCTAAGGGGAAGGAAAACAGGACACTTACAAGAGAAGAGTTTAATGAGAAATAAGAAAGGCTAGAGTCTCACTGTAAAAAACCTCACTTACAGTTATGTAAAAAAAATCCCACCTAGAACATTAAAAAGAGATGGAAAGTGAGTGGACACTGTTTCCCACATAAACTAGTCTGGCTGATGAAAGGATGGAGAAAAATGTCAGTTAACACATGTAAAAAATGAAGAAAAATTGAAGGAGATACAACAAATGGTTGGCCTACTGCAAGGCTTTTGAAGAGAACAATTTACTCACAGAATTAACGCACAAGAAGTAACTTGAGTGAAGATGCATATTCAGCAGATTTTCTTTTTTATTTTATTCACTGGTCAGTTGAAGACCTGGAGGCAATAAATTCCACTTGAACAGAATTCAACAGTGATAAATAGGTTGGAAATCACTGAACCCCTGGTTGTGCTTGGGGCATTTGCATTTAGATGTTTCAAGTTTACAGCACAGTTTATTTGTTCTGTGCTGGGAAGCGGGTGACGACACCACGAGGACGTTTTCTGTGAAAGTAGGTGAAAGCTGTTTCCCTCAGAATTATGCGTCCATCAGTAGTGTTATTAATCCTTATTGCATTTTCCTCATTATCGTTTATATATTTATAACATCGTATAGAAGAACACAACGTAAGACAAGCTGCTAATAAATTTGCTACACATCCATCTTCATACAATACCTACGAAAATGTAGAGTTTGTTTTTTTTTTTTGTGAGATTGATTGCAAAGAGGGCTTTGTGAATGAATTTCTTTTTGAAATTAGGAAGTGCCTTAAATTGAATATATATTTTCAGATTCAGATAGGGCACTTGGAAGTTATATGTAAAATGTATGCCATAGGAAATAAGTGGTATGGGTAATGCTATAAACCGTGAAAATAAAACATAAACAATTTGTATATTTAGCAGGTAATTGGTAATACATTATAGCATTGCTGTTTAGAGTTTATATATTAGCTGCCATGCCACAGCAACAGTTGCAACAAGGAGTAAAATGGTAAACAGCAGATTGTTGGCTACTAGTCTTTATTTCCTCTGATTTCTTACTTTGTTGTAGTCAGATTTTAAAAGTATCTAATTTGTCAGGAATCTGTCTCCTTTTAAAGAATGGCTGTTGCACTAGTTGGGAACCAATAGGTGGTAGCAGGGCAGGCAGCCTTGTGAACGAAGAATATGGAAATAAGTGTGTAAGGGGGCAGTGAGGGCTGTTCCTAAATTGAGATTGCTTAGATATTTTCTTCCTCCTTCAAATGTTAGCTGTGCTGGGGTCTGAAGAAAGAACTAACAATTTGGCATCATCCAGCAGCAGAAGAGATGCCATGAAAATGGCCCATAACATAATTTGGGTTTGCTTTTTTTTTTCCCCCAAGCCAAGAACATTCCATGATGTTAAAAATAAGTTAAGGTTGCCAAGCCATGTACTCAGAAGTTAGGAAATGAAAATTAATGAAATTTTAATTCTTCTTGCTTTTGTATATGAATTATGATCAGTCTTTAATGCGATCGGAATAGCTAGTCAGATATTTTTCAGCTCACTAACATGGGCTGAGCATTCAGATATTATGACAAAAGCTATTAAAAAGATGATCAGTAAATCACTGTTAAATGCACTTAGCAATGCTGGGGAATTGTGGGAAGGGGCTTTCAATTTTTTTTGTTTCACTTTTTATAGTGAAATAAAAACTAAAAATCAAACAAATATATCATTTAAGGACTATGCACTTAATGCTGGGGAACTGTGGGAAGGGGCTTTCACTTTTTTTTTGTTTCACTTTTTATAGTGAAATAAAAACTAAAAATCAAACAAATATATCATTTAAGGACTCCTGCAACATTTAAAGAAGGGAGAGTGTTTCAAATATTTCATCAAGAGTTGGATCATCATGAGCAAAGCTGAATGAGGCACCGACCAAGTAAAAAAAAAAAAAAAAGGAAGGAGGGGGGGATTATCATCATATAATTAAAGGCTACATCATTATGCTCAGGAAAGCTGTTGGTGAGCCAGTCTTATTGCTGGCATTTCTTACTTTTTAACTGCTTGATTTGGCATCCTTAACAGCAGCCTTTTAACATCTTTTCTAATGAACTCTACCCATGCTTCTGGGCATGATACTAGGCAGCAGTTCTATATGGTAGAAAATTATTTTATCCACACAGCCACCGGCAGAGAACAGCATATTAAAAGTGTAATTCACTTGCTGAAAAAATTCTCTTGTTTTTTTGCCACATCCGATCTCAGAATTAGCTTCTCGGCTCTGAGGCTCGTGGGAGTCTTATATAGCAGAAAA